>NC_054538.1:10125248-10310248 GCF_017654505.1 Polyodon spathula | reverse complement strand
ACTCTTTACAGGTAAGTATTAGCAACTAATTGTAACACAAATACCTAACATAGAAACTACTGTTGTTACCAAAAAAATGTTTTTTTAAGCACTAAGTAAGGGAAAACACACGACAGGGCGTGGGTTGTGTTGCATTAACATATGGCTGTGGTTGGATTGGAGGCGAAGCGAAGCTGAGTGGAGAGCCTTCCTTCATACCAACAAAGCCATATGTTAATGCAACACAGCCCACAAGCCCTGGAGTGTTATCCTGCTCATAGAACAGGCACAATAATACATAGAAAAAAACTTTTTTATATATTTTTTTAAAAAAGGAACAATTTTATTGTATATTTTTCTACTTTGGAGAATAAATAATCCATCAGACATGGTTAAGCAAGAGGTTTTCAACATTTCTAACATTAAATACAATAATAGAATACTATTTTATTCCAGCTGGGATCAAAATAATTAATTGTAGCCCTTTCAAGCTACTTACCTCAAATGTCTGAAGTTAGTTAAAATGAGAGTGCATGCAGTCGAGAACGTGCTAGGCCCGGGGGAAGGGCAAAATTTAGTTGCAGGCTTGACAATGCACAAGGCCACGACGGGGGATAACTAGCCAACAAAGCTAAAATAACATTAAAATACTGCTAAAATCTTAGCGACTGTAAATATATGTACTGCTTTTAGTGAAAATGATCGAGCAAAACAATAAGGCACAATATAGTAGTAAAGCTCTCCCTTGCAAGTTTAATAAGTTGTGTATTGATAATTTATTACTCAAACTGTAATTAGACAAAAATAAGTTCCAGCGTGCATTAAACTATATTTATGCACGGTTTAAAACCCCTCAGCAGCTAATCAGCGTGCAGCATCTGAACATTTCATTTTATAAATGTCATTAAAACATACAGATTTCACCAAGCAATACACTATATTTGACCTTAATGCAGGAGCACTCTAAGTGGCCCACATGGAGCTTATAAACTCCAGCGCCATTGGGAGAACATATACATGAGCACTGTGCAGATGTACAGATTAGTATTCCTGAACTACCCCTGTGAGATAATTATCAAGAGGGTTTTGGGGAAACACACTTTAAGATTAAGTGGCTGCGCCTGACTTGAAAGATTAAAGATTAATCTTAAAAGGTACAAGTACTGCTGTTATCAGGACATAAGGTCTGTTGTACTTGATGCAGTCTGAGGAATTAGTTAAGTTTAAACAAATAATACAGGAGGGCAACGAAAAACAGGCTTTCAAGGAAAGCATCCTTATTTCTACAAAGCTTGTCTAAGTATGTTAGAATATTGAAAGAAAAGGGGAAGGGAAGAAGAGGTTGAGGAAGCGAGGCTGGGGGTTTGACACTCTGTAGTAGCTTTAAGAAATGTGTAGAATTAATAGAGCCATCTCTATTAGTCCCATTGCAATACCAGCTGCTACTGGTTCCACTAATTAGATTAGCCATGTGTGCTTTGGAATTGAAATCTATATATTTTTTGATTGTTTAACAAATTAATAATGCTAGGTGAAAATGTCTTTCCTTAAACTTGCTTTAAATTAAGACATACATTCAGGAATAACCCTTATGTGGTTTGTGATGTTTTGAACTAAATGGAATCAAAATGTATTTGTGTTTCTCTAGTGTTTGAAGAAATGAACAGAAGAATGCTTTTTGGATAAAAGAGTGTTCTTGTAATCAAGAAGAGGTGTCACTGATCGGTCTGTTAGGATTACGGACTGAACAAATATACATGTCATTTGTGCTCTGCTCCTTTTTTGCAGCAATAAATATTTACAAGCACTGTTCGGCCTCTCTCATTATGAACATTGAGATAAAATGACTGCTACCAACTGCTACCACATCAATATTTTTACCAAGACCATCTGACTGTGGCAGAGAGTTGCCCTCAATCTATCTTCCATCTATCAGTCCCTGAAATGCCATCACAGCCGTGTTATTGTGTGGTGGGAACTGTCAGTCATCAACAGTTTACATTGCAAATACTGTACATTCCTTGAAAAGATACAGGCAAGTCCTCCATTCCTGCAGGATGAAGATTGTACTAATGCTTGAATTAACAATATCCTGTAAGGACTCATGTTATAAGTATTTATAGAAATCGTAGTTGCTCCACAATGCATATATTTATTCACTGTGCTTCCTTCACAGAGGGGAAACTTTATGAAGAAAACTATGATTTGTACAATGACTGGAAAATCTTTGATAAAGGTTTTCTCCAGTTAAACACCCTAGGGGTAGATGTACTAGTGTTGTGCCTTCTTGCAACAGGCGCAAACCAGTTGCAAACGAGTCGGAAATCTTGGGTGAAATGTACTAAACAAGCGCGACACTTACAATTGCATCAATTTGTTAAGAACTTTTGAAAGCATTTGTTTTAAAGTCATAATTGTTGGCATTTCCCAGTCTGCTTTTTCTCGCTGCCAGTTTATGCTCAATGCATTTTTGAGGCAAACAGCCAAGTACCTAATTTTCACAAAAGGCCGGGTGTATTTACAAGCCTTGAAAATAAATTTCTATGATATTCTGTTTTCCCCATAGACTGCACACATGTGCCGCTAACCCCTCCATCTCATTCTCAACATCTGATTAGGACCATGATCTATTTTGTGTCAACTGTCTAGGCTACTAAGTAGACCAAGTTAAAAAATAATTATAATTACAACCCCCTGCTAAAATCATTTTGTTTAAATTTAAAATAATCTTATAAAAGAAAGTGCACTAGGTATTCATTTGATTTTACTGTGTTTACTGTATACTATATAGGCTTACTGTACAGATTTATATTTTTACATAATGTAATGTGTAGCCTATCCAAAACAAAAAGTATTGGGCCCTGTGACAGGGTCTTCCTCGAGTCACGCGTGTGGGTCGCCGCTGTTCAAGCATACAGAGAGACAGAGGTGGTGTTGAAACGCCGGCACAGGCGCGCAGGTTTTATTCTCACACAAACAGAAAACGAAAGTAAAATAAAGGCGGTCATGTGACGTTACCAGCGATGGTAACGCACAGAGGACAAATACAGCAAACTGTACAAAAAGTGCAAAATAAAACACACTACCCCAAACTATAACTCAAAAGGTGTCGTGAAAACGGCAGGCCTTGCAGCAGCCCCGAGCAATCTCCCGCGGATGTTTTTAAACTGACGGACACTCGGTTGAGACCGGCCCACGTGCTGATTGAGGACCAGCACAGCCAATCACTCGCTGCCCTTCCCTCCCCCAAGCATAGCGGGCAGCAAGTCTCAATAGAGCGCCCCTCTGTAAACCATAATACAAACAAACTAATCAAGTCCCAAAACGACACAAAATAAACCCATTCCCACATATAAACCACACCAACACTAATTTACCACTGTGCAGGGCAATCGCACTGCCACAGGCCCCCATCCCTTTTTTCACATTTAAGAGTCTCACAGCCTGGGATTTTGATGCATTAGATTGGGAATTTTTATTTGTGAGTCACACATTCTTCTTCACAGAGTCCCCCCCAGAAAGAAAGAAAATAGTAAACAATAAGATAATAAAAATTAAAAAAACTGAAATGTCATAATTTTGTTAAGTATTCATCCACTCAAGGACATCTATTTTCTTCATTTTGTTGCTCTGGCAGGGTGCTTTGGATCATTGTCCTGTTGAAAGACAAACTTTTTCCGCAGTTTGAGTTTTTTGGCAGAGGAGCGCAGGTTTTTATCCAGGATTTCTCTGTATTGTGCATCATTCATCCTCCCATCAGTCCTTACAATATTGCCAGTACCTACTGTTGAAAAGCATCCCCATAACATGATGCTACCACAGCCATACTTTACAGTGGGGATGGTGTTACCTGGCTGGTGTGCAGTGTTTAATTTGCGCCACACATACTGCTTAGTGTTCAGGCCAAAAAGTTCCACTTTAGTCTCATCAGACCACAAGACGTTCTGCCACATAACTGCAGTATCTTCTAGGTGACGTTTTACGAACGCTTTGCGGGCAAGGATATGTTTTCTTTTCAGCCAGGGCTTCTTCCTTGGCACTCCCATACAGGCCCTTTTAGTGGAATGCCTTGGACATTGTTAATAAATGAACATCATCGTTCATTGCAGCCACTGACTTCTGTAACTCATTCAGAGTTACAGTTGGCCTCACAGTAACTTCCCTAAGAAGTGCCCTTCTTGTCCGGCAACTAAGTTTAGAGGGGCGGCCTGATCTAGGCAGTATGGTGGTAGTTTCGTTTTTTTCCCACTTCTGTACGATGGACTGCATTGAGCTCCGAGGGATGTTCAATGCCTTTGAAATGGTTAGGTACCCTTCTCCAGATTTGTGCTTCTCTATAATCACATTCCTGTCTTGCTTAGAATGCTCTTTCGTCTTCATTTTGATTCTTTCTTTTGAAAGTCTCTACCATACTGTGGGACCATACAGAGAGAGCGGTATTTATCCTCACAGATTAATTTAAAGCAGGTGATCCACTAATTTCTTACACAGATGGAGTCCATCAACAAATTGTGTGACTTGTTGAGGTAATATATTGCACCTGAGCAAATTTAGGCTTGCAATTACAAAGGGTATGAATACTTTTTAAATCTGATTCCATTATTAATTTTTAGTAAATTGTTGAAAGCTTTTGGAATTTTTCTTTTGATTTGACATGGTGCTCAAGGCTTTGTAGATCAGTGGGAAAAAAAATCCTAATTTAATCTATTTCAAATTCTGAATCTGACTCTTAAGTGTGAAAAAAGGGATAGGAGCCGAATGCTTTTTCAAGGCACTGTATGTCAGCGCAATGATTTACATTTAAAATGCATTGAGTACTACAAATGTATGTCTGTGCAATTGTATTGTATGGTTTTGAAACCTGACACCTCCTTATGTCGGACAATCATGTCCGGTTTAGCGAGAGGCTGCTGTGAAGAGATTTTTGGGGGAGAAGGTGGGGTCCCACTGTAGAATCTGATAGGCTTATACAGCTTTTGATTTCATGACAGTATTAAAATAGGTAAAATGAAGACAGAACAGAACGCATTTTACAGATTACGTTTACATTTAACAAAAACAATATTATTTTGATTCTTGCACCCTTGCATGTATAGACGTTATCCTTCGGCCACTCTCTGCTGCAGCAAACCACAACTCAACTCCCACTATTTATCTGAACAATATCGTATGACTCTTGCAGTGTATCATGCTAGAGATCTTGCTAAGATGACGGAACAAATATATTGCAGTTCTCTTCATTAAGATATTTTCTCTTAATATATATGACAAAATGTTTACAAAACCATTTCAAAGGCATTGAACATCCCTTGGAGCTCAATGCAGTCCATCATACAAATACATCCTGATACAGAAAAACCAACCCTCAAGTAAAATGTTATCTCTGACCTGATATTTGAAAGCAATACATTTTATGTGCTGCAGTTTATAACTCAACCCGGTAAAATAAGATGCTGAGAAATCTGACTAAGAAACACAACAGAAATGTATTGAGGAAGTTGTCACTTGGGGCTGGGCAAATTACACTTTAATTATATTCCAGCTCCACACTGCAGTTGTGATGATTACTATTAGCCCCCTGGCATAAAATCTCAGAATTCATATCATGCTTTCAAGAAATGTTAATATAAAAATGTCTATACATTTTTTTAGAAACATTCGTAGTCTCTTTAAAATCACAGAAAATCTTAAACACACTTCCTGACACTTTATATATATATATATAATTCATTGTTTGAATTCCTGTACTCACCTATGCATAAGAATATGGCTGGTTGCATGATTGTGTTCAATGTTTTCTTTTGTTTCTGCTCAAAATACAGCGCAGTTATTTGTAAGATTGATTTCCATGGCAACTCACAAACTTCAGTAATTTTGCATTGCATTAAAAACTATAGAAAGGCGATTTTACTGTAAATGCACAAGTAGATAGTTGGATAACTCTACAGTTATTTTGCTTAAGACTGAAAAAGGAAAGATAAAAAATAGAAGATGGTTAACAAGAGATATTTAAGTTTCTGGATAGTTTTTTATACTCAGGCACTGTCTTATAGCTTGTGACAGATAGAGAAGGAATTTGAACTGTAAATCTCCCTCCTGACCAGAAGCGGCGCTCTGTAATGTTGGTGGTAAGCATGTAGCTGCAAGTACACTGAGCGACTCTTGCGATCAGTTGCGAGGTAGACACCGATTGGACCAACTGTGGCGAAGGGCTGATTGTGGGCAGGAGTTCTGCGAGTACAAAGGGGACGCAGCTATGTGAGTACGGCCCCTTTACAATGAACTAATAACAAGCCGGAGCACTGTAGGTTGTTTTGTTTTTGTGCTGTGTTTATGCAGATGATTGAATGCCAGGGAAGCTTCAGCTATCCAGCCCGCCTAATCACCCAGATCTCTAGAGTCACTGCACAGCACCGCACCGCACAGTAAAGCACCAGCAGTCGGGATGCACTGCATACAACAGCACAAACTGTTTCAGACACCAGGCACTTTTCCATGCACAGAAATTGATCTATATTTGCTGATAAGCATGTATATTATTTGGGGACTGAAAACCCGTCATGGTTTATTCCCGATACTATTGATGGTAAAGGGCAACATTATTATTTTGTGTTTAATAAACCCAGACTGTTTTGGAAAGTACAATTACTGTTTGGACATTGTTTACTTCACCCACATCACCTGCACCTTGACATTTCACAGAGCAAACAAGAAATAAGGGGAACATGTCTTTAAAATCCTCAAAAAGGAGTTGACATAGTTAACCCAAACCAATACCTTAAGTGCAGTGCAAAAACCAGGACCAGAGTTTGGAATTTAGTGGAGATAGACTTAGAACAAAGGGATGGAGACAGTTCTTTACACAGAGTGACCAATTTTGATGACAGGACAAACCACTAATGCTAGGGCAAAACGTGTTTGCCCCTGATTTCGATGAAAAAATTTGCAACAAACGGGAGCATGTTCACTTCTCTGCAATGCATTTTTGGTGAGATGCTTTGCCCCATCTATTACCATCTATGTTAATGCCAGTGGTCGGCATTTCTGACAGGATGTGGCCTCATTTGCATATTACCTTTGAACGATTTTGATGATGGCACAGACAGGGCTGACTGCATTTTAAACTAACCCGGGAGGTTTATTTGAAACGGAGGGCAGATTATACAATGGGAACAGCTGCTGGTGAAGGAGAAATAGTGAGCAAGAGAGAACACACATTTTTTCCAAACAAAGATCTATGTTATATATATTTCTTATATCTTTAAATAAATATAATATAATATATCTTGCAAACTGTGATGTGGAACTTTGGGGCTGCTGTAAAAACTATAGACATATTGAAAAAAATGCATACACATGTATGTCATAGTACTGAAAGTAATTTATTCCAATGTGTTTTACATTTGAATATGCATGTAATCATTTGCTGTGTGGGGTCTTTTGGAACCCCACACTACAAGAAAATATTATCTTAAAAAATAATGAACATAAAACCTTTTGGGTAACTGGTATTAAATTAGATAATTGTAGGAACCTGTGAAGGGGTGGGGTGCATGATGGAATAATAACACAAGTCAGGAGTTTGGTGAAACTAGTATTTACAACAACAACCACCACCATTTGTTATAATCCCAAGTCTGGGCATGCCATTCTCGCAGGGTAATATACTCACTCACCTGTGCTGCTGTTGGCTCGCTGTCTCCACAGTTAAAGTCCAGGGCTTGTAACCAGAAGGCCACTGGTTCAAATCCCACCTCAGGTACTGATGGTCACCAGATCAAATCCCACCTCTTCCACTGACTGACTCATTGTGTGACCCTGAGCAAGTCACTTGACCTCCTTGTGCTCCAGCCTATGGATGAGATGTTAAATCAATGCCCTATTGTACATGACTCTGCATATAATGCATAGTTCACAGCCTACCTCTGTAAAGGCCCTATATAAAAATAAAGATAATAAAAATAATTCGGATCTGCGCTTTGGAGTTCCCAGGCAAACACAACAATAACGTCAGCACTCTTTACAATGAATCCTACAACCAGCTCTTTGGATCCTGTTACAACATTTATTATTGTTGCTAATTTTCCAGCCGTTAGTTCACTTGTGGCTAAGATCTTCAATATGGCTCTAAGCACTGGCACAGTTCCGTCTTCATTTAAATGTGCATCAGTCACACCATTGCTAAAAAAGCATACCTTAGACCCAGAGATATTATGTAATTATAGGCCTATATCTAATATTCCGTTTTTGGCAAAAATTCTGGAACGTAGAGTGGCTAACCAATTACAACGTGTAACAATTTTTTTTTTTTTTTGGTTCCTGGGTAGTAAGTGTTATTTCCTAATTGCTTATGCCTCAAAAGTATAGAAAATGGCTATTATTCCCCACAAACTTTGCTTTTGTGACCAGGACAGTAATATTTTGAAATTTACCTATTTTCCAGAACATTCCAGATAGATTCAGTGCTGAGTAAACTTGGAGTAACTTCTAGAACTTTCTAGAACTTTCCAGTAATATAAATAGTAGTATAAATACAGAGGCCTTAAGCCCACCAGTTCAGTTTAGTTCCAGCTGCCTAAGTGGATACATATCTGCATTTTCCTGAGATGGCATCAAGAGGCTGCAAGCATCCGGCAGACGCATTTTGCTATGTCTGCGGCCAATTTATCAAGACAAGAGCGAAAAAGTACTCCGTAGAAGCATCTGCTAAGATGTGTGAGGCCTACAAGGCATATTTCGGCATGCCTGTCGGGGATCAAGACAAACCCTGGGCACCTCATTTCACCTGCGAGCACTGCAAAAAAACTCTGGAAGGTAACATGGACAATTGTTGCTCAGAATTTTATGTTATAAAATTTGTTAAAATTTTTAAAATTGTAAAAGTTTTTAATTTTAAAATGTTTTACAATTTTCAATGTTATTGAAAAAAGATATCATATATAAAAATGTTGCGAGAATCTCTTACACATTAGTCATGGGTGAAATAAATGTATTTTTGTAGGATGGTACAGAGGGGAAAAGAGAGCCATGAAGTTCGCTATCCCAAGAATTTGGCGGGAACCCACTGACCACTCAAGCAACTGCTACTTCTGCATGGTGGACCCTTCCAAACGTCGGACTGGCAAGAATGCACCTGCTATCACGTATCCGGACCTTCCTTCATCCATCGCCCCGGTGCCACACTGCCATGAGCTCCCCGTACCCACTCCTCCGGAGAGAGAGCAGCCGTCTTTAGAAGAGAGCAGCAAGTCAGAGAGCGAGGAAGACGTTGTAGATCCAGATGACAATTTCAGAGGTGGAGCTGAGGAGAGAAACCCATACTACCCCAACCAAAAAGACCTCAACGACTTGATTAGAGATCTTGGTCTCACCAAGTCCAATGCCGAGCTTTTGACGTCTAGACTCAAGCAGTGGAACTTGTTGGATGAAAGTGTGCAAGTCCCAGATCAGAGGAAGCGTCACCAACCTTTTTCCAGCTTCTTCACCTGTCAAGATGGGCTCTGCTTCTGCCACAATGTGACCAGTCTGTTCGAGGCAATCGGAATCGCCTGTAACCAGAATGAGTGACGCCTCTTCATTGACAGCTCATCCAGGAGCCTCAAAGCCGTGCTGTTCCATAATGGTAACAAGTACCCGTCTCTTCCCCTGGTTCACTCGGTGCACCTCAAAGAGGATTAAAACAGCATCAAGACCTTGCTGGACGCCTTGAAGTATGATGAGTACGGCTGGGAGGTCATAGGAGACTTCAAAATGGTGGCATTCCTGATGGGTCTCCAAGGCGGTTTTACCAAGTTTCCCTGCTATCTTTGCCTTTGGGACAGCAGGGACACCAAGGCACACTACCACAGGCGGGACTGGCCACAGCGGACCGAGTTCTCTGTGGGGAGGAACAACGTCAAGTGGGAGCCACTGGTGGACCCCCGGAAGGTGCTGATGCCACCACTGCACATCAAATTGGGCCTTATGAAACAATTTGTCAGAGCTCTAGATAAGGAGTCGGCGGCCTTCAAGTACCTTCAAGACTTCTTCCCTAAGCTGTCTGAGGCAAAGGTCAAAGCCGGTGTCTTCGTCGGACCACAGATAAAGAAGATCCTGGAGTGCAATGAATTCCCCAAGAAGCTCACTAGTAAGGAGAAAGTGGCTTGGAACAGCTTTGTCGCAGTGGTTCGGGGCTTCCTGGGCAATCACAAGGCTGAAAACTATGTGGAGCTGATTGAGACTCTGGTGAAGAACTACGGCACAATGGGCTGTAGGATGTCCCTCAAAGTCCATATCCTTGATGCTGATCTTGATAAATTCAAGGAGAACATGGGAGCGTACTCGGAGGAGCAAAGCGAGTGCTTCCACCAGGATATACTGGACTTTGAACGCCGCTACCAAGGACAGTATAACGAGAATATAATGGGAGACTACATTTGGGGGCTGATTCGAGAAAGTGATTTACAGTATAATCGTAAATCTCAAAAAACTACTCACTTCTAAATCTTTTGTAGTCATTTTTGTATTGTTTTAGTATAAATACATGTTAATTTGGATTCATATGTTGTTTTTCCTGACTTTATGTGAATGAAAAGACACAAATTTGCCTGTTTTCTCATTGGAAATAGGTAAATTTCAAAATATCACTGTCCTGGTCACAAAAGCAAAGTTTGTGGGGAATAAGTTATTTTCTATACTTCTGAGGCATAAGCAATTAGGAAATAACACTTACTACCCAGGAATAAAAACTGTGTTACATAGTGTTATCAAATCACCTATTGCAATGTAATCCATATGACCCCCTTCAGTCTGGATTTAGATCACTGCACAGTACAGAAACAGCTCTTGTAAAGGTGGTAAATGATCTGTTCATTGCTGCAGATTCTGGAGCCTTATCTATCTTGGTACTCCTTGACCTTAGTGCCGCATTTGACACAGTCAACCATGATATTCTTATTAGGCACCTAGAGACCTCTGTTGGTATCTCTGGTACTGCACTGTGCTGGTTTAAGTCTTATCTGTCAGACAGGAATCAATCTGTCTCGATGGGGTATACTTGTCCTTTTCTGGTATCCACAGGTGTCCCACAGGGCTCTATTCCAGGGCCTCTGTTATTTAATATCTGTATGCTGCCACTTGGCCAGATAATCCGGCGCCATGGAGTTAGTTTTCATTTTTATGCAGATGACATACTAAACCTAATACCTCAATAGCTGTTTCTGAACTCTCACACTGTTTGATGGAAATCAAATTATGGATGCAAGAAAATTTTCTGCAGTTAAATTGCAATAAGACAGAGGTTATGCTGCTGGGTTCTCTGCGTCAGTTGAGTAATGTGGGGAACTTCAGCTTGGCTATTGATGAGCTTGAAATTAGAGCGAGTTCCGAAATGAGAAATCTCGGTGTTATTTTTGATCCTCGCCTAACTTTCGAAGATCATGCTCGAAATGTTTCAAGGTGCCTTTTTTCCACCTGCTTAACATAGCCCACTTAAGACCTGTTCTCTCTACCTGATGGAGAGAAACTTGTGCATTCCTTCGTCTCCTCCCGTCTAGACTACTGTAATGCAGTACAGTAGTCTAAACTTGTTAATAATAGGCTCCAATATGTTCAGAACACGGCTGCTCGAGTCCTAACAAGGTCTAAATCTTTTGTACACATTACATCTGTTCTGGCATCTCTGCCTTGGCTTCCTGTTAAGTTCAGGATTGAGTTTAAATTACTACTGTTAACATATAAGGCCTTGAATGGTTTGGCTCCTAGCTATATCTCTGATTTGTTAACTGTATATTCTCCTGTGCGAAACCTAAGATCTGCAGATGCTGGGCTTTTAACAGTGCCAAAATCCAGGCTTCGGTCTATGGGAGAGGGCCTTCATTTACTATACACTCAAGCTCTGGAATGCTCTCCCACAGAAAATTCAGATTCAAATACTGTTGATATGTTTAAAAAGCAACTAAAAACACATTTTTTTTAAATGGCATTTGAGTCTGTGTAGGGCTGGCTGTTTATGTGTTGTACAGTACTGGTGCTGTGTGTCCTCTGTTTCTGGGCTAAACTTGTTGTGTGTCCTTGTTTTAATGTGTAATCTGCTTTGTGTCCATTTTTAATATCATTGTGTATTATTTTAATCTGTAAAGCGCTTTGAGATGTGCTGTATGAATTGCGCTATAAAAAATAAAGATTATTATTATTATTACCCCCTGTACAGAGTCTGAGCAGACTTCCACCAGCAGCCAGAGATCTCTCACTATTCCACACAGTCCCCTTATGTACCCCAGGCCACGCCCCTATCAATTTGTCACAGCCAGCCACTACTCTGCTATACTTGTGACCTAATCCGGTTTTGATATCAGTGCAACCTGAAACACCTGTGTTTCCACCCTTCCTAAGATGGCCACCGCAACCGGACCCTATGCTTAAGGCATGCTGCATCTTGGGGAGATCATGCAAGCAGCTCCCTTTAGTGCCTCTACCTGGCGAGAGGCCAGATTTCACTCCTCTTATCATCTTTCACCCTGCCACAGAACCAGTAAATGTATCATAAACCCACATTAGGCATCATCCTGCATAAACAATGTGAGTGTAATAAAGGTCTTCAGTGGTATTGGTATTCCAGCTATGCCATAAAACACCCCTTTAAAAGCTGTCACTTTAACTTCAACAGACAAGGTTTGTCAGTCCTGTCTCCTGCCAATTTGAAACTTTTATTTAAAATGAACATGTGTGCTATCTATTGACTGCTGAGAATTAATTTTGATGATTTACCGTAGCTCCAACCTGCCATCGTGAATTTTCTGGTTTGGTTCATATGATCAAAGTATTTTGCTTATTTTGTAGACATTCTTTTTAATCAGAATGTATTTTCATTTTATTCGTGCATTAGGTTGGAAAGCAGGAAAATGCGGATGGGGTGGAAGGTTCTGTATAGTAGTGCTGGGGAAATAAAGACAATACAACAGTCTAGTAAAAAACAGTAGATGAATAAATTATAAATTATCTTAGACCTTTTTGTAATGTTCGGTTCCACACTGTAAGCATGCAGACATGGTTTCTCTGTGTTTATTGTATATTTATTTTTCTATTTTCTCGCAAAGTTACTTTTCTCAAAATTGTCTGTGATGCAAGACTTTTACTGAAGGTAGGCCTCAGCAATTTTCTTAATTCAAAGTCATGCATTACAGGCTCATTAAATTTTTAGGACAGTCTAAAATAATCCAAATGACAAAGCAAGTGATAAATACTTAACATTCAATTGGTTCAAGCTGCTGTCTTCAGCATTAGTCAATTTTCCTACCGAAAAACGTCCATATGTTTTTCAGAATGCCTTAAGCTACATGGTCTTTAGACCTTAAAGCGTCTTTCCTTTTTCGGATCCATATTCCTGGTAACATAGAAGCAGCAGAGTTGACGTGCTTTGTTCTCATATAATGAAAATGCTGAGATTGAGATTTCTAAAGAAAATGCAGTGTTTTCCTGTGAGTGTAACATAGCCATAAATGAATTCCTTATGGCACACTCTCAGCGTTGAGAGAATGTATATCGTTCTCTTGATCCTCTTCAATAATTTATCATTCACAATGTTGCCAGTAGATTGGTGCCAAATTAATCTTATATTTCGTTTGCTGTGCAATCAACTAACCTCGGAGTATGTTCAGCATATGACACCTGGCAATGTGTTTAGATAGCCACAGAGAATGAACAGCTCCCTCGGTGACTTGGAGGGTGGTTCCTCCTGGGCATTCTTCAGGCTTGCTTGCGGGGCAATGTGGGGAAGATCACACAGCCAACACATGGGCTATATGCGCTTTGTAGATATAAACTTCCAGAACGTAAAAAAAAAAAAAAAATGACATGAATTTTGATTATACCAGTTATATTTACATGGTCCGTTTTTAAAACCAGCATATGTTTAAATTTAATTTAAAAAAATGAATAAAGAACACAAAGAAAAAATCTGTTGAGATTAGTTTGATGCAGTATAGAAGAATTGACCTCAAGCCTGCTGAGAGAAACCTATGGGGCTGATGGAACCCAACTGAGAATATATGTGTAATAAAGTCAAAGGTGTAGAGATACTGTATAAGGAAAATATTACATTTCTGAAACACATTTAAACAAGACACATGTTGTTTTCCAGATCCTGTAGCTAATACTGTACATGATGTGTACTGGTGTTGTACCTCATCCTGAAGTTCAGTTTTAGACATCAAAGCCTTGCTTACAAAAATGACATAATACAGCTGAAAATAGTATAAATACATTATAATATAATTTAATTCATATCACTGAATACATTAATAATGGCAGTCGGCATTTTGCATTCACTTTAAATTCTTTACACTTATTTCTAACTTTGTTCATTTAAAGGTAATGTTTGCTGCTTCTGAATTTACTTTGTTGACTGAATTTGCTGTTTAGTTTTCATATTCAGCCTTGGTAACAAACAGAAACGATGTCAGTATTATTGGTTGATCTAACTTTAATTGCCAACATGTAGTAAATGAGTTATTAAAAATGCCAGCTTTCTTGTATCCTTCAAAAAGGTAATGTTGCCTAATTATGTCTGTACATATGTTCGTAGCTATGTAAGCGTAACAATATGGCATATGTTTAGTTAATTTTGCCTGAATTTATTATAGTGATTTTAGTGCACATCTATTTTAGTTGAGTTGGTAATAGAGTATAATGCACTTAATCTGTACCTTTTTTTGTATGATTAGAGTTAGGGTTAGGTTTAGAGTTAGGGTTAGGGTTAAGGTTAGGGTTAGGTTTAGAGTTAGGGTTATGGTTAGGTTTGGTTAGGGTTAGGGTTAAGGTTAGGGTTAGGGTTAGGGTTAGGGTTAGGGTTAGGGTTAGGGTTAGGGTTAGGGTTTAGGGTTAGGGTTAGGGTTAGGGTTAGGGTTAGGGTTAGGGTTAGGGTTAGGGTTAGGGTTAGGGTTAGGGTTAGGGTTAGGGTTAGGGTTATGGTTAGGTTTAGAGTTAGGGTTAGGGTTAGGGTTAGGGTTAGGGTTAGGGTTAGGGTTAGGGTTAGGGTTAGGTTAGGGTTAGGGTTAGGGTTAGGGTTAGGGTTAGGGTTAGGGTTAGGGTTAGGGTTAGGGTTAGGGTTAGGGTTAGGTTTAGAGTTAGGGTTAGGGTTAAGGTTAGGGTTAGGGTTAGGGTTAGGGTTAGGTTTAGGGTTAGGGTTAGGGTTAGGGTTAGGGTTAGGGTTAGGGTTAGGGTTATGGTTATGGTTAGGGTTAGGGTTAGGGTTAAGGTTAGGGTTAGGTTTAGAGTTACGGGTTATGGTTAGGTTTAGTTAGCGTTAGGGGTGTTAGTGCTAGGTTTAGAATTATATTTAAAGTTAAAGTTAGGGTTAGGATTGGAGTTATAGCATGCAAAAAAATGTAAACATTAAGTACATGTTAACTGCAATACAGTACATACTTTTAAATCCAGTACGTATTGTAGCAGTATGTAAAATTCCCCATTAACGACTGTGGCAAAGTGGTGAGTGGGTACAGGTGAGTGCAGTGCAGGTAAGAATCACACAGACAATTACAAACAGGTGCAAGGGTGTTTATTGAAGTTAAATGCAATGTGGCAAACACCTGTAAATAATAAATGATGGAAGTGAATACATCAGCGTGTATCACTTTGTTTGTAAAAATCCCACAGGTTTGACCCACAACCAAAAGTCCAGTTTAACACACCAACACTAAACACAAAACACAAACACAGTTCTTAATGACAGTGAATAAGTGCTAGTGGTGTATTACAGTTCTCTGTGAAAAGCAGGGGTGAAAGAGATGTCCGGGTTTATGTTGGCTTTCGCTACAGCTCCGGATAGTGCAACTGGTAGTCTATTAAGAAACAGACAACAGTTAACAAACGCTAACAAACACAAGATAAAACTCACTGTTCACAATACAGCAACACAGACTCCTTGTAGGTTAAAACACTAACCATTTACCAAGGAACAGATCACTTACACTACGCCTCATATTTATACCCTCGCTCATGACCCTTAGTTTAACGAACGCATCCGCTCCTCCAACCCTCGGATGCCGTGCCGTCTCCCGTCCGAGTCATTGAACTTGGGTGCCGTAGCTCAGCCCCCTTCCTAAATGACCAACTTCCACCTACCATAAAGAATAAATTGTCATGCCATTTGATTAAGAGTACTCTGTTCCTTTTACATAGTGCCATCACAGGTATATATATATATATATATAATGGGGATTGATTTTATTCTTAATACAAGGCGGTAAAACGTGACTGACGTGTATCTAGGTAACGGATAACCGAGTGCTGACTGTACTATGTAAATACACTGTAATTAGAGACACTTAATGTAAAGTGTCACCATTTATATTCAGAAAACAAATGGCCATAATCATAATGGTTACTTGTATGATCCAAGTACTCATTACCCCCCTAAAAATAAATACATCACAATCAAATGGTACGCAAAAAGCCAAATTTAATTTTCAAAGCTGCTGAAACACATATGGTATTACTTCTACATTTGTGATGTATTTGCTACTGAGTAATCTTAACTAAGATCTTAACACAATTGCCAGTACATGAGCTGTATAATAAGGGTCATTTGTTGTCCATCAAGACAGATTAAAATTCTCAGGGTACCTCTCTGTGTGACCACTTCCTGTTAAAGAAGTGTGGACATGATAATTTTCTCAGTGCTCATGGAATTTACTTTAACATTTGTCTTTCATTTCACCGAAATTGTGATTGGTGTTACTACACTGCTGTTTGAGACATGGGCTTGTTATTGCCTTTGTATTTCATTATGTAAGTACACCCCATGGCACTGTAGCTAAAATTTGCATTAATTCTGCATATCTAATTTGCTTGAGTTTATTAACTGTGCAAAGCAATACGTGTTGATTTGGGAATTAAATTAAAAGTCAAGCACCAATCGAGGAGTCTACAATAAAGCTTTGATCGGGGTGGATTAAAGCTACAGTGTACCATAATCATCAGAAAGTTGCAGTGCACTACTAATGTACTAATGTGGCTGTAATTCTGTCGAGGGGTTAGGTGATATGTTAAAGCATGATATCTATAAGTTAATGTATTAAAAGTTTCAATCTGCTGCCTCTGAATGCTGAAAAAGCACTGTATAATTAGGCTCGCTACTATTTTTTTTTTTTTTTACCAAATCGACGATTAATATTGACGTTTGTTTTTAGAAAGAATTTATCAGGTTTTTTTTTTGTTGTTTTTTTTTTCAATTCAAGCAGAGAATGCACGAAATCGACCTTTATGCATAAGAAACAGACTTTCTGTGCCATTGAAAATTTTTCATTTAGCGAAACCCCTTTATCATATTCAACATGCAACAAAACCATGGTTACCAACATTCTAACTGAAATAACGCTTGGTCACTGCTGAGCTATACATTAAAAGATTGTCTCAAATAAACCATAGCAAATGCGACATATACAGGGTATTACACAGACCTTTATAGTATAAATTTATGAGTAGAAATAATATGCACACAACAAAGTATTAGATAGCTGAACAGAACTAATTTATTATTCGGAGTCTGAGTTCCCCTTCTCCAGATGGGCCCGCTTTGTCCTGCAGCGGAAACTTCACCCGTCGGGCAGGGTATTCTGCACAATATTCATTAAGTGTTTTTCTCTTGCGCCCCATTTTCAAATCAAACTAGTAACTGTCACCGTATACATAAAGCAAAAGCTTACCTACACCTTAACCCGCTAATTTCAAAGTAGGTGCTTTGAATGACAAGCGCTGTAGCTGACAAATGACAGCATTCTAGCACTGCTTCAATCAACGAGATCTGTCAGAACAGGGGGAAAACTACAATACTAACGGTCCATTCAGAAGGCTGACAGCACCCCCAGCAATTCAGAGCAGAGTGGAGACGGGACATACAGGAAGTATAAAACTACACAAATTAGATATGATTTCTAAATTATTATTTTTGGTAACAAAATAATAAAAAAAAAAGCTAGTGGTTTAACCAATGTTTATAATTTATAGAAATTTATTTCAGTCAAACTCATATTTTTGGGGAATTCAACATTTAATGAGCTTTACCGATTTAATATTGAAAAATAGCAAGCCTATGTATAATACATTGTCATAAATATGCAGTATATATTTCGCTGTTGTATTTGTTATGATACATGGTAACGTCATATTTAAACCTTGTTAGGGTTCTGAGAGAATGAAATGTCTGACCAAACTTTTTGAATTTGTATTCCCAATTATTTATTTGCAGTAATTTCCAAGTTAATGTCACTAATGTTTGTTTGGGTGCCATCTTTGATGGTTACTTCATGTCTTATAATATTTTGTTATAAAACAATAAAAGTTTCCCTAAAAAATGTATTTTGCACTTCACCCATTCAACTTTTGATTTTTAGTGAGTATTTTTTTTTTAAATGTCAGTGCATTCACTTTGTTTTCTTTTTTAAATACAAATTTTGAGTGCCTAATAATTTTACCCTCAGTTTTCTCCCCAAATAACGTTTCTCATCACTGCAGCAGTTTCCCACACAGCTCAGGAGAACTGATGGTTCAGTGGGCGCCCTCTGATCCCACGACCAAGCCACCTTCCTCTTCTACTACACCCAGAAACTCGGGAGTGGATGTCAGCGAACTACTGGCCTCTGGAAGACAAAAGCTAGTTCTGCAGGTATGTGCCCAAGCTCACTAGGTGTCTGGCCAGTAGAGTCTGCTGTAGAGCGATCAGGAGAACAAGTCCCTGACAGTGTTGCCTCCCTAACCCAGGGGAACATCATAGAGACTTTGTGGTGGGGCTGTTTAATTCAGCATGGGTGTCTGTGGCAAAGTGATTTATTGTATACAGGAACAGGAGTGATGCAGTGCATCAAAGAAGCAGACAGAGATAACTATAATCCAGTTTCAGAAATGTTTTATTTTGTATTTCCAGGTCTAGCAACCAAACAATAGTTCCCCGGCTGTACACACCAATGTGCAGAGCACAGGGTATATAACAAGAACAAACAATATCCATCTCACAATAATACAAACAGGGTCACCAGTCGTGTAGTAGTGTTTGTGGTGCGCGATACAGGTTTATATTTGTGACAAAGGTGCAGTGTTGTCTGGTTTCGTGCTGGACCTTGACAACAGCTACAGGACTATATTAAATGTCTGGTAACGTACAAGACAAGACAATTACAAACAAACAAAGCACAACACTCACGATTGCAGTTTTTAATACACTTTTACTGTCCTTTTGGTTCTTACTCACTACAAACCAACGCGAAGAAAAAGATTACACTTTTTTACACAGAGAATCGCGAGGGTCTGGAATCAACTCCCCAGTAATGTTGTTGAAGCTGACACCCTGGGATCCTTCAAGAAGCTGCTTGATGAGATTCTGGGATCAATAAGCTACTAACAACCAAACGAGCAAGATGGGCCAAATGGCCTCCTCTTGTTTGTAAACTTTCTTATGTTCTTATGTTCTAATTCTCCGTCCCCCTTATATGCTGTCACACGTGACCCCTTGGTAAATGAGTGCGGCTGCTTTTACAAGCTGCGGCTACTACATTGTTTCCCTTCCGGGCCAATAAGTTCTTGCAACGGAGACTCGCCTTTTTCCAGACTGACCGACTTCCTGACCCGGGGAAAGAACTGTCAGGCCAGCCCGTCCAAAGAACTCTGTTCCTGCTACTTAGCGTCCTCACAGGTGGGGAGGGAGATTTACAACCAAATTTCATTGTATTTCTGCCACAGTGTCATAATAATAACCCCTTAAATTGTGATTTTATTAATTTCCAGTTTACATTGTTTTGCAGTACAAAATCTCATTATGCAAAACAAAATGCAGAGTTCAAGGTGTAATGAGGACAATGAAACAGGTGCTAATTTACTGAAGCATGATCCATTATTAACCTTTACTAAAGTAGGGATTGTTTATAACTACACCTAAATCATGTTGCATTCTGAATAGGTCTTAAACGTTAACCCTGAGCTGCCTCCTGCCAGAACAGGGACTAATGGTACCTACTTCAGTGTAAATATTTCCTATATCCTCCCACAGACAGCACCCACTCTCTCATCTGACTCATGTAACCCTTTAACAAATGCACTGATTTAAGCAAAGCATCAACCAAAGAAACTGCCATGACAATGGGCTCTTATTATAAATAGACTGTCTTTACAGAAGAATTAAAGAAGTGTAAAAACAAACAAAGAAAACAAACAAAAACATGTTGGCAGTTGCATTGATGATATAATTATCCTGTAGAAGATAGTTACATCTGTAAGTGGAATATAGTTATATCAGTACAATGCTATCAAGAAACTTTAGCTGCACCTTTAGCAGACCACAGCAATTGGCAACACAAATTATAACAATTAAAAATTGTTTACAGCAATATTCTAAGTTGAAATACTGCATGCTGAACACATTACAATGTTGAATACATTACCATGACACCGTTCCTTATACAATATTGGTGCACAGTCTTGCAATATGTTGCAGCAATACTGTGGCAGTGTGACAGGGTCAAAGCCCTGCCGGTGCACTGGTGTGTGGTGTATGTGTGGAGAACATTGGGTAGCAGGGAGGGGGTTAAATTCGCAAAAACATGAGCAAATGTATATAAAACAGTTGATCACGGGTGCTAGTTTAGAATTGTGATGGTGAAGGAATGTTGTGATGGACTGTGTGTGTTTGTTATTTTTGTAGTTGTAAAGTGTTATAAATAATGCTCGTGAGCTCTTGAACTGCAACCTTCTGGTCTCTGAGTCTCACTGCCGATGCTACCTGCTTCACATATGGTGTCAGAGCGGGATAGCGGCCCTGGAGACTCAAAGACAGAACTGCAAGTTTATTTAGAAAAAAAAAAAAGTTTTTTAAAAGAACAAAGAAATGGAGAAAGGGAGCCAGATGGACAACGCGCTTCCATGGTGTCTCGCCTGTTCAGAGCCTGGGCACTACACCAGGTGCTGCCCCATTCAGGGTGAAGTGGAGTTGCCACCTGCGAAAAGGAAAGAAGGAGAGAAGCTGCCAGCGTGGCCGTTGCTGGAGTACCCCATACCGCGTTGCAATGGCCAGCTTCACATCTGGAGGAGCCAGCATTTCCGCTGCCAGAGTGCCCCGCACCACTGTCAGCATTTCCGCTGCCAGCTTTGCCACTAGCAGCATTATACTGCCAGTGTTGCCACTAGCAGCATTTCTGCTGCCAGCATTGTTGCTGCCTACCATGTCCTTCTCAACATTGCCACTGCAGGAATGCCATACACCGCTATTAGCATTGGGGACACCCTGGTAGAAGCAGGGTAAGGAGACCACCTCCACTACAGCCCCGATCACCAACTCACCCACAAGAATCCATGTGGAGAAAGATGGACATGAGGGGAGGGGGTTGGCCGATGACGTCCACGTGTGCTGTGCATATGAGGGGAGGAATGTGGCAGTGTGGCAGGTGGGGGGGGGGGGGGGGGGGGGGGTATTGAGTGGCAGGGAGGGGGTTAAATTCCTCACTGCAAAAACATGTAGGAATGTGGCTGGAGCTTAGAATTGAATAAATCCACGGTGTTTAAAACAAGTGATCACCAGTGTTTGTTTAGAATTGTGATGGTGAAGGAATGGTGCGGTGCACTGTGTGTGTTTGTTGTGGCCACTCATTACCACCACACCTTAGTACAGAGTTCGTTGTCATTTTAATTGAAAATCAATTTGCGAGGGATCATGCAAGCCAAAAAAATTCCCTTTCCAGCTTTCCTGTGTGTGCTTTACTTTATAGTAGTGTATATTATATGTAATGCAATATGTAGCCTTTGTAAACAAAAGGAAAAAATGTACACAAATTAAATTTTCTCCTCTCAGAATTTTTGCCTGAGGTCTAAAATTACCTTTCCTATGCCACTGGAAAAAAAAAAAAAAAAAAAAAAAAAAACAATATTCCTTTTTCTTTCTCCCACCCCCATCCTCTAATTTGAGCTCACTCACATCCCTCCCACAAAATGTTATAACTTGAAACTTTCTGTCAGGGGCGAGTGGGTGTGAAAAGATACACATGAGACACAGGCTTTATGTGTGGTTTCACAGTGCTTGTTTGTGCTGATGCTCAGTTTACTGTTATTAGTACACTTTGGGACACTGTTTTCATGGTTAAATGGTTTGAATGAATACATTTACGTTCTCTTAAATACTGCTCTGATGTTCCTTGAAATGATTGAAAGCAAATTAATTTAGTCAATCAGTTTGTCATAAGATAGTGTACTTGAGTACAGTATACAGTCTCAATGCTGTGTGGCTATTTCATATCTAAAGGTTTCAGACAAACAGAGAATCATAGTTACACTTGAAATATGATTTAATAAAACAATTTATAACTGATGGCAGCACTTGTATATTTGAAAGCGAAATCGAGATCTCTTGGTATTACTGTTGATCCTTCATTTTTTAATGCTTTAACACAGAACTGGTGGTCTATCGGATGTAAAAGCTTTATAGAAAGATTTACAGATTCTGGAGAGCACATTAATGATTAATGTGGCAGTCACAAATGCATCTATATTAATGTGACATCTCTTATCTTCCATCAAATAGTGGCGTGGATCTGTTGCCTAGCAATGCCCTGTGAATTGCTGCATTTTTTAAACCAGGTTTGAAAGATGGAGACACAATTGTTATTCTACATATTTACATCTCTGTCACTGTTATTATAAAAAAGATAACATTCTATTAAGGGTAACAAAACACACATGACCAAATTAAACACATGAATTAAACACATGCCTTTTTACAATATAGTAACCAAGCAATCCAACTATTGTTTTAGGTGCATCTTAACCACTGTGATATAATTCCATTAGGTGTTTCTGGGATAAGAGAACACGTTAGTCTTTTAGCTGGGATATGGTTAGGTAAGGTGTCACACAGATGGCTTGGTGGTGACTTCTGACCAGGAAACACAGACAATACTTTTGAAGCGCTGATTGCAAAATAAGATTTAAACAAAACAAAACACTTTTCAGAAGCAAATGGCACGGTGGCCAAAACAGACAAGTATCATGCAATTGTTTATATTTATATTTCGCAGATCTTTTTACTTAATTTCCTCCTCTGAACAACCCAAACAGAGATAGGTGCTCCTTTTTTGCAGCTGTGCCTGAGCTTGATTGCTTGTCAATCATTCAGTTGGGCTTAGGTACATTCTATATGTATAGTGATTTGGCAGGGGAGGCAATTAATCTTTCCCTGCTGACCTAAAACAATCTGAGCACAAAGACATGCATCTAAATAATAATCATACAACACAAATACAAAGGTAAACAAAATAGGTGCTGGGTGTACCCTGCCACATGAGGGTATTCTTAATTTGATCTACTTTAACTTACCCAGCCTTCGCTGTCCTACTTGATATTTTGTTACATAACAAAAATTGCCTGCTGGGTAGACTATACTCTGAAGACATCAGACTTTTAGATATATATTCTGAGTTTTTTTGAAAAAAAAAAGGATTATTTCTAACAAATCATACAGAATATGTAAAGTATGCCGACAATATTTTATTTTTCCATTAGTTCAGCTCTTCTTCTCCAACAATTCATGTCTGATTATTTTGATATTCTGAAGGCAAATGTCTAAGTGTGAATTGCATGTTACTTACTATATTTAAATTAGTTCCCTTTCAAGTATGAAATGTAACCTTTACTGTAGAGACCTAAAACCTGAATAAGATATGTGACAGGGTAACCAGGTGTCTAAGCGGTCAAGAGGTAGGAAAGACACTCAGAGTTCAGGAACTGCGGTTTTAAGTGCTGGGGCGCGCATTTATTGAACACAGATAAATCAGCAGAAACATAGCGCTAAATAAAATGGTTTAACAAACTAAATACAATGGTTTAACAGTTATAGGCTGGGCACTAGCCTTCACTACAAAGTTACAAACACAGTGTAAACTCACCTCAAACTCCCTTCTTCCCAAACAAAGGATTTCCCCTGCTTAAATACCATGTGGTTGGAGCCTAATTAACCAATAATCATTCAATTAAAGTTCCAGCCACATTCTCACATGTATTTGGCAGCGATAGGAAATTAACCCCATCCCTGCCAACCACCACCACCAACACATAAACCACACCCTGCCCTGCCACAATATACCAAAGCTGCTCAGCGAGCCTGTGACGCAAAAGTACTGCTGAGGCAGAGCAGAGCTCTGGCCTTTATAGATTGGCAGGGATGGGGTTAAATTCCCCTACCTGCCTGGGTTTATTGTATTCAGGTGGCTGGGGTTGATTGGAGTAATCAATGATGCATCAATGATGCCTTTTTTCCAAAGACTATCTCAACATTTCATGTCAACCAGAATGTGGAATTTAAGGCTTTCCATCCACTTTTCCAGGCTGACAGAGAGCGACAGCTTCATACGCTCGACCCAGTTCTGGCCCTGGCGTACTACGTTGACAGGACAAAAATTTGAAGTCACATGGTCAAGCCTTGTTTAAGCAGAGGCTGTTCAAGTGGATAGCAGACTCAGTCAGGACTGCCTATGTGCTACCAACTTTCCCCCTGTAGAAAACCTCACTGCCCGCTCCACCATGGGCATGGCAACACCGTGGGCTTTATTCCAGGGTGCATCGGTCAAAGACATTTGCAATGCAGCGGTGTGGGCCACTCCCCATACCTTCACTAGGTTCTACAGGCTAAATGTCATGGCTCCTCAAAACCCTGGTTTGGAACTAGCGTGTAAAGGGTGACTTCCCAGTGGACCCTTACAACACAGGCATAGAGTTGAGTTTCTCCCTCAATAGTTTCACCCTTTTAAATGTATTAAAACTATTTATTCATTTTCTAAAATGTAATTTTACTCTCTTATTCCATCCATCTAAAACCACACACTTCACAATTCCAACAGCCAAATACAATTAAAATACTACTAGTGTACACTTTAATACACAAAACATTACAATTTTAAGTAAAGGTTGTAGCTTGCAGTAAAATGCTGCTCTGCAGCTAGTTCTGCTACACATCGTAGTAGATAAATTAACTAGGGAATTCTATTTTTTCTCACCTTTTACTCTGAAACATCCGCCAGGAGTCATATTGTAGGAGCAGAAAGCCAGCATTATTGCAGAGAGAGTGTGATCTGGATACACTGCAATCCTTAGATTTGTATTCTCTTGGCAAATGCTGGCGAATGTTGACAGATTTATTGCCCAGTTGATTTATGACCCATGATGTGCGATTAAAATTTCAAAAGAGTCGGCAACACGTTTAAAAATATAACAGTTCAATACAGACAACACAGGATACAGCAAACGCAATATCATGCATTTCTTGTAAACTTTGCCAGGTGTTTTGTAGCACTTTAAGATCTGTCATTGTTTTAATCAATGAATACTCTATAACCCTGTATTGTGACTAAAAACAATTTACCATAAACAGAGGACCAATAGAAGACGCTATATTTATTTACAAGGTTGACTGTTGTTTAATGAGTAATTCAAAAGGGCAGCTGATTTCAGCACAGCAAAAATTGAGTGGCATATTATTTTCTATCTTAAGTTCTAATTCAATTATAAGTACATTTAAAAAATAAAAGGGGGGTGACATAACTTATTTTAGAGAAACAAACCCCTCTTGGTTTACAGACCTACGTTTTATAGAGAAAAGCAATAACTTTAGCATATATGGCTTTGAGCATCTGGCAGCCGTCCTAGTGTTTTGATTGTGACATGAAAATATACATTTAATTTTTATTTTCTTTGGAAAATCCCAAACTGGTCTTATAAAATAGATTTCTGAAAGCCTAAAGAAAGGGCACATAGTTTGATTTTAATATTTAAGCAGCCTACACAACTCCAGCATAGATTTGACAAGCTTCAAATCCTCGGGAGAAAAGCTATCTGCAGTAAAAATTTAATAACACACACACACACACACACACACACACACACACACACACATATATAATCATAACAAAGTGTACTTTGGCTGCATCCAACCTACATTAATCATTCATTAAAAGAAAGTGTGGGATATTCCTTTTAACCTCCAAATTCTCACATGGATTTGGATGATTAAACTCTGATGCATAGAATAACACATAATTACTGTAGAACCTGCTTGGAGCCAATATAGCAAGAGCAGACAAGGTATTTTTTAGTATGATAGGTTTAGATGAGCAAGGACTCAGGAGCTGTTACTATTACAGGAATTTGGCTCTATTGTGCTGTTCACTTGAGTTCCTTCCGCCTGGGTTTGCAAACAGACTGAGCACACTGTTTCATAATAGCAAGCTCTTACCCTGTGCCTCTGCAAGAGAGGACAATCGATCACAAATCAATCTGCAAGGGCAGCAAATTAGAACAAGCAAACCAAAAAGAAAGTGGATGGCATTAAAAAAGGAAGAAATTCCTGAAAATTGAATTTGTCGGAAACAGCATGAAATATCACCCATGCCAATGGATTTAATACATTTCAAATACATTTAAATGTCTGGAAATATCATACACAATGTAATAAGTACATAAAGGGTGTAGTTTAGTACATGTGTACAAAACAAGAACAGCAGCGTTGGTACTGATTGACTCCCACACTTCAGCAGGCAAACGCAGCGTTATAACATTTAATCATGCCTTCTGCATTCATAATGTATGCAATTATAATGACTCATCAATGTAACCTTCATACAAAAAAAAAGACAGAGAGACTCGGACTTGGCAGTATTCCCTAACTATGAACACCTGCACTATTTAATATCACTGCTAATGTGTAGTTTTAAACATAGCTGCAACAATAACATTACTTGAAAAACCTGTAATGTGGTCAGTTGGGCTAGTCTTACCAAAGCCACATTCAAAATAGATGTAATGCTCTCTGAAAATACAATAGATAATTTAATTAAATTCTTACTAGTTAAAATGCAACTTGTATGATGTCGTAATAAAACTCCTGAAACTAGACAAACCGTCTCATACCAAGTTTCATGACAGCTTGGTAATTGGTTCTCCAGATATATGAAAGCATGTAATTGTGACATAGAGACGGAGAGATTCTCAAAAACTCCTGCTAAATAATGTTCATTCCAGAGGTAGAGAATAACAGCAAGCAACAGGTTTCGGAAACATCTAACTGAGTGAAGGTTGTATGGTTTATATTATTTATATTCTCTTAATATTCAATGATACATAACATTATTCTTATAAAAGACACTGTGAAGGGGGTATGGGGGAGGCGGTCATACTGTATGTATGGCACACCTTATGCATATAGCTAGAGAACCACTAATCTAATTTAGTTTTAACATTATTTAGCTTAAATTATTGAGAATATTAGAGTCTAGGCATCTTTTCCATCATACTTACAGCCATGACAGGGGATGTATGTTTCTGTCATACGTCTTTAAATGAATTAACTAATTTGTTTTTATCCTTTGTAGTCTAAAGAAAATCGGTATACAACAACCTTCAAGACTGCTGCAGGCCCAGGCGTGCAATTCAATAAACCATTTCTTTCATTTATTAAGCAGCTTGAACTCCAGGGCATCCAACCAAGTTTAAAAAAAAAAAAACAGCAAATAGTAATAAGCTGCTTCAGGGACGGCTGCCAGTGCTGCTAAATAGAAGGTCTTATTCATGCATTCTGCTCACATGCATCCCTGGTTACTAGAATCAGTTGTTGGTATCAGTTTCATAAGTGAATAGATAACATTAATCAAGGCAATGCTGACATGACCAAATGCTCAAAATCATTATATTTATTAATTCAGACCTTGGAGCTGCATTGCATAGTGATACCTGCTGGCTATGACACTTTAAATTCGATTTCATCAGCAAAAACTCATCAGGTTATGAATGTTGGTTTCCCAATATAACTACAATGTAGATACAGTAGGTATTCACATGCATCAATGATTTATTGAAGTATATGTGGCATACAGAGTTAGCCATTAAGTGCTAGTCTTTGTCATAATATAAATTGCATGTTCCAGTGTTTGTTATTCCATGCAAAATCAGCCAGTATATCCAGCATAATCACCACAGATTTTGTTAAAATTCCATATACAGCAGTGTATGTGGTGAGAAAAAACAGCTGTTCTTTATGTAAGGCCACCATGGAAAGTCAAGAAGGCACTTATTTGTTGTGACTAAGGGGGGAATGAAAAATCTGAAATTTGTACTGTCTTCAATACTTACCAACTTAGAGGAGACGCTTGCTCTAGAATTGCACTTTCAAAAACGCTTTCAGTCTGAAGTTATTTAAATCATGTTTTTTAACCTCGCAGGTGATTTTAGTGGAGGAAAACAGTTATATAAGACTTGGAGGGAATGATCTTTGCAGTAATGCTAGATAAAAGGAGATTTCATTCAGTCACGCATCCTTGAGTTTCTTCATTTTTAGTTTCATAGTCATGACTGCTCCTGTTGAGTTCCCTTTCTAAACCTGAAATTAATAATTCACGGGAGCCTGCAGAAAACAATCTATATGCATTAAACTAGAAGTGCACAATATTGTTGTGTTTCAATATAAACAAAGGAGCAGTAGGTAGCAAGCTAATGCAGCTATCTCCTTTATATACATTTTCCATTGGATTATTACAAAGCATTGGGAGCCTGAAAACAAGTCAGAATAAAAAAACAAACAAAAAAATTGTTGCATTAAATCATTCTGTAGATAAACTATTCAGATTTGGACAATCGGGTTTCAGGCTTGAGCTGCTCAGCCAATAGGGTGCCATATTATTAAAAAGCAGGACATGGTGTGCAAAATGTATACTTTGTGGAATAACTTCTTGAAATAAAAGCTCATGAAAAGTGTGTGCCAAATACTGAGCTGTGCTACAGTACATGCCTTTACTAACTTAAAGAAATCTGTTAGTTGCACACCCATAGAGACACAAAACTAATTTTAAATGTAGCCTAATGGCGTAGTTTGGAGGATGCCGTAAAAGGCCCTCACCTGCTTTCCTCTCTCTCTTTCTCAGCCAGTTAACCCGAAACCACGCTGTCCTGTCCTTACTGATGATATTTGGCTGGTGGAAGGGAAGAGGACGCATTTTCGGTATATCTGCTTTCGGGCAGGGGATGACTCGGCAGCTGTCCCCCCAGCTGCTCCCAATAACTGGCATTGTGCTCTCCTGGTTTCTGGGTGGGGTTTGTGCAGCGCCGGGGATCCCCTCTGGCTGTACCATATGTCAATCTCAATCTTTCTTCCCTATTTAAGTTGTGCACTATTTCCTGCTCTTGTCTTTGTTTTGTGTTGGTCCTCCTCCTCCCTCCTCCTCATCTTTTCTTCCTTCACCGCATTGTCCGCACAGGGCTCCCTCTGGGGGGGAAGTGAGTCTCACTCCCCCAGCTGGGCCAGGCTCCGCTGCCCAGGTTCCTCATAGGTTAGAGGGGGCCCCCTGCCACACCTGTTCTTTTGTAGCTTGTGCGCTTTAGCCTCAGCAACGCTCTAATCTATACGCCTTTCTCTTAACCCTCTCTCATTTTCCATCCAGCAGTTGCCCGGCCCTCACTTTGGGGCTCATGTCTGATGAAGGTCGGTTCTACGGACGGGACCTGTTTAGATCTTTTTCTTTTCCAGGTCTGGGTACCTTTCTGTCCACCTGAGGTAGCCGGGTCTCCCTACCACCAGGCAAGCTGCCGGGATGGGTCCTCCACCGAGGGGGGGGGTGGGGATTTCCTCTATCCATGTCATCCCCTACTTGCCACAACCTTTCAAGCAGCTAGCGGACCTTCAAGCAGTAGGGGACCTGTCCTGTCTGTTTGACTTTGTCACTAACACTCTGTCGCCCAAGTCCCACAAGCACTCCATTCCCCTTTCGCCTTTGCAGGTGTCCCGTGAATTGTATAACAATTAATATGGGCATGATACTGCATGAAAGATTCAATAGTCGACTGACACCGAGTAAGATGGAGACAGGATTCGACATCTTTCAGTTTATCTGTGCTGGCACAAAGCTTTTACACTAAATGATGTTATACACACTGAGGGACTGACTGCAACCCATCAGTGAATGAATACATTGCCTAAGTGACTCCAATACAGCACACAGTCGAAACAATAATAACTATGGGTTATTCATTTCTCCTCAGATGGATAAAAAAGACCAGCCAATGTGTGTTTTAATAGTGTGTTGCAACATGCAAAGCTTTGATAGTTAATCTGTGATCCTTTCTGATGTACACATTTGTACTGTTGCTAGCTACAGTAATAACCTCACAGCATTCCGCTAGCACTTCCATCTCATCCTGAGGTTCCCTTATTGGTATTCTGGACACGACTGCACTATACTGCAGTGCAGCTTTATGAATACTGGTGCTTATCAAAGACAACCTGCAAAGCATCATTTATGGAGGAATTTACACTATAGAGGGCCTTTTCTCCATGCAGAACTAGAATAATATGACAAAACTGTGTATTTAGCTTTTTGTTGTTGATTGTAAAAGACAAAACAATAGTATGTGCGGATCCAAGTGGTGTGAGGCGAGAGTGTATTAAATGGAATGTCCAGACAGTAATTTATGTGTACAGAAATAAAATAATTTATTTTTATTATCTATACACAACAAAATAATTAAATAACAAAAGAAAACAAAATGGTGTGAGGGAAGGAGTGCATGGGTGAAATCCAAAACAGACCGTGAGAACTCGTCTTTAATCGTCTTCGTGGCAAACCATACATAAACAAAAAAAGACAAAAGAAATGTTAGTGTTTTTTTTTTTTAAAATCCCGCTGCACCAAACTAGTCTCTCCCTCCACCCGTTACTCCTCCTATTTTACTTTCGGACCAACCCCGAACACAGTAGTACGTTCCCTTTAGTATGTAATGTCCCGCCTCTGTAGTCAGTGGAACACCAATCCCCAACTGACACGTATCCTTATCCTTCACTTGACTCCAGTGGCTGGAATTTACATACTCGTACTTCCGCCCCTCACCAAGGTGCCGCCCCTCAAAAGATGACTTTTGCCATGGTCACGAGATCTTGGTAAGGGAAGTCCCGAGTTGGTTTGATGCCATCTACTGTCGGGAGGCTGAATCACAGACCGAAATCCCTTTGATTCATCACAAGTGGCCAAATGCTGAATTTGTTACTAGACTGTACAATGTGTTAAGAAATATGATTCAAAAGTGATAAAAAAAAAAAAAAAAATAGATTGTTTCTATTAATTTAGGAAGTAGCGAATCCGTGTGTAGGTCTCCTTCACTGACAAGGTGGCGGTATTTGTAATGACAGATTATGTCTATTACTACTTACTACTATTATCAACTACATTTCCTTATTCATGAATAACACTGCCTTTGTATTATTATTATTATTATTATTATTATTATTATTATTATTATTATTATTATTATACATGGTAAACTATAATATGAACTTTATTGTTTTACAGTTTTATTATACACGGTGGTGACTCATGATCTGTGTATAGTAAGGTTGATGATAAAACTGCTAACCTCAGTTTTAAAAAAAATAAACTCTTCCACCAGTACATGAACACAACAAAACAACGTCAATACCAAAAAAACAAAAATGGCCTGCAGATTTAAACTTGTACCTGTAAGATAAATTTGTGGAAGAGCAGAAAAACGCAGATACTCTTGGAAAAACAATAAGGAACATACATTTTGTTAGAAATTACTTCTGCCACATGCCCTCTGTCAGATATTTGGCAGTTTATACCGATGGGCTTTAGAAAGCAGTGGCTTCTGAGTGACGATGAAACCAACTCCACCCCCAAAAAAGCCAAGGGAATTTTCTACTCCAGTTCTTCTAATAATATATGTAATTTTCCCACGCCACCCTCGCCTCCCAAAAATGTTAATAAAATAAAAAAATACTGAAGTTTGAAATGAATTTAAAAAAAAAAAAAAAAAAAAACATTTTATTATTATTTTATTATCAACACTTCCTCATTAACTGTTAAAAATAAACATTGCTATTTCTACAATTTCTGTCTGTTATGTCAATAGGTATTATAACAAATAATATACACCAAAATTGTACATAAAAGATTCTATCATGGTTTTATAGTGTACATCACCAGAATAGAATTACAGTCTACATTGTGATACACAGTTGATGTACGTTATTCCTTATATTATTACTATTATAATTTTGTATCATTATTTAAAACAAAAACTAAATTGAGTGTCCCATCAGTTATTTAGCCCTGCTTTCACTCCATTTAAATGCCTCCTCAGTACTGTAACCAACCTACTGAAATAGCATGAGGGGACTGAACTGTTCCTGCTGTCAAGAGGATTGCTTCCGGCAAACCGATGCAGCAGATAATAAAGCTGCTCTGCAGGAGAGTTCAGATGGTCTTCGTATGGCCTCTACTGGTTCCTGACCAGTACGGGTTGCTGTCAATGTAACGCTCTCTGTGAACCCCCAGCCAAAAACAGTAACTTGGCGCATCCACTACTTTTGTCATTTCTTTGTAACTTTTTCAGATTTTCCTGATGTTTATTTTGTAAGTTCAAATGAGCCATTGTTTAGAATACCATTTCTGTCTATTTAGTGGCTACAATCAAAATCATCAAGGCAGAGATCCAGCTTTTTTTTTTTTTTTTCAAGCAATTCTGACCACACTTATGTGTGAGTCTCTCTATCCGACCACAGGTCATTTTCCACTTTTCATCTGAAGAAGAGACCTTTGTTATTTCAAAAGTGAAAGTGTAATTTATATTATTTATCCTGATCCTATATCTTATTAAAAGCTATTGCAAAAAAACATGGTTGCACTAAGTTACAGGCAAAACTTAATATAACATGAATTGACTGCCATGCAATGTTTTAAATATTGCAGTCCATACAATTCAGGAAATAACTGGGTAGTACTGTAACAATTACACTGAGCGTCTACATGTTTTAATATTTGATCAATGATTTAGACCACATGCCTTTTCATACCTGTAACTTTCTTCATGTTCACAAACACATTTTTGTATTATGGCCCCAGGAATGCTTATTGCTTTTCTTGCTCAGTGTTTAACATCCATCATAATAAATTTAATCAAATCCATTTTCAGATAGACGGTTGAAATATATAAGCCGCACAATTCCAATATGCATTTCTAATGCAGCCAAATAAGTGCTGACACTGACTGCTTTTTCCCTCTATCTTTATTCTTATCAAGGTAAAACTGCAAGTAATTATCTTGCCACCAGAACATTCTTGTTTTTACACAACAACTGAACTGGTCTAGTTTGAAAATTAAAATGTCAAATGTCATGATAATGAAAAGGGCAATTGTTTTGCACAGTCACAAGATTACATTATGTGACATCTTGTGATTATTCACAACGTTATCAGTTATAGTAATTCATTTTACTGTTTGAACTTAAACCCCCCAGAACAAACAACCTAAAATACCACCTGGCAAAGCCAATCACATAAATGGAATCCAATTGAGTGATTTTACTGTTCCATAAATATTATTCAAGCTTGACGATAAATAATCAATTCATTGTTGAGACTCTTCAGCCCCCTCTGTTCGTTCTTCTGGTGCTCTTGCACAACTGCCCCTTATGAGGAGTCACTTTCTTCTCTGTCCTTCTGTATGTGGGCTCATTCTGCTGGACTTCCTGTCTTAGCTTGGCACAAGCATCACAGCTCACCAAGCATGTGGACCATTTGTTCTGCCAGCAAATACTTTATGTGCACAGCTTCCATATAATGGGCCATTTTTGTAACCTAATATTACGAAGGCCTCTTTCAAATTCACAGCTGTCTCCCAAGCAGTACTGGAATTCTAGACATCTGTACAAGGACTTTCTCTCATGCCTTGTAAATCGACAGACACAAAATTGGATTTTATGTCTTGGTCAGTTGACAGCACTGGGTTATGCATTGACTGGGTAATTCAGTAGGTCTTTAAATTGTCAATGATTATATAATCAACTATGCAATAGAGAATCATTCATACTTGTTTTTAATATGCCAAGTTAGAAATATTAAAGTATTAAAGTGGGTAAGTAACGTACAGCAATAAGATCACCGTCGGCTGTGTATGTAATATTCTATACTGTTCAAGCAGCTTCAGAAATAAAGAAACAATCTGTAACCACTAGAAGAATACATGTTGAATGAATGCAATTATATTAAATCTACACATCTAGCCAATGTTTTGCTGCTTTGCAAATTTAGGTTATACACAACCCCAGATTACTGGAGTTATGAGAGATTGTGTGGCATCAGCACAAATGTACAATATATATAGTGCTGGGACAATAATCAATTACTGTGATATCACATGAACCAGCAGGTATTCTCCTTCTGCTGGTGGAGGTGGAAGTGACAAGCAGTCCTCCCACGGAGGTGGTGGTGGAACCAGCAGGTATTCTCCCTCTGCTGGTGGAGGTAGGAGCTGCACACAGTCCTCCCATGGCGGTGGAGGCGGAACCAGCAGGCATTCTCCCTCTTCTGGCAGGTACCTGGGCTGTGGACGTTCGGCCTTCCCCTTTTTGGGCTGTGGACGCACCGTCTCCCGCCTCTTGGACTGTGGATGCACCATCTCCCCCCTCTTGGGCTGTGGAAGCAACGTCTCCCCCCTCTTGGGCTGTGGACGTTCGGGCTCCTCCCACTCGGGCGCAGGACGTTCGCGCTCCTCCCACTCAGGCGCAGGACATTAGGGCTCCTCCCACTCAGGTGCAGGATGTTAGGGCTCCTCCCACTCGGGTGCAGGACGTTCGGGCTCCTCCCACTCGAGCTGTAGACACACGACTTCTCCCACTCCAGGTCTATGTCCCCTCTTCAGCAGCTGTAAGACCACTTTTCGGGGAGGGAGCAATTAAATGGGAAATGCCCCCACTCCCCACAGATGCAGCAACAGTAATTCTTGCTTATACTGTGGAGGAGGGCTTCCCAGCTGATCTCCTCCTGTGCCTGCTGTTGCTGCTGCCTCCAGTCCTTTTTCCTCCCATTCTCTCCAAAAAAATAAACAAATAAAAAAACGCAAAAAACTGCAGTACCCTTAAGAAGGACGAACAACAACAAAGTTATCTGCAGTTATCTGCAGTTTATTTATTTTAAATACAAAAATAAATAAAATGTTTAAACAAAAATAAACACTTTGCTCACAGAGCACAGAAAACTAATAATTAAACAAAAATAATCACAAACACAAATAATAAGTTAAGGTCCGGCTGGGCAGTAGCCTTCACGGATCCTCTTTCTCCTCTCGCTCTCCAGTTCCTCCTTTGAACACCCACCCGGAACTAAGAGTATTTATGCAGGTGACCATCTCCCGATTAGCAACAAATTAATATCTTCATTAATTCAGGAGATGGCCACCTTCTGCATGAGTTTTTAATATTGATGGGGCTTCCCATCCACGCTGCAAAACAATACAAAAACAATAAAGAAAGCACACCTGGTTCGTCGTCATACAATAAATAATACATAAACAAAACACACGGTGCTCGCCGTCATCTATATAGACACAAAATAAACACAATAAACAAATACAAAATAACACAGGGACGGCGGGGGAGACCCCGTTCTAAAAATAAATAAACAAAATACATTAAACAGCAGGGCTTTCCTACTGCCCTGCTACTCACGCTATCAACATTTTTTCTATATTATTTATTTAAAAACCAACGTGAAGTGATAATCAGATCATTTGATGATAGCACAAAGTAAAGTCTCTAAATTATTCTTTCAACCCTTTTGTGTAAAACATTAAATTATATCTTGTGATGTCTGAATGACTTTTAACTCCATGTGCCAGCAATATTAGCGATACTGATATTTAGGGCCTTTTTTTCCCCCAATTCCGGTATATGGTATGCACTGTAACTTAATTATAGTGGTGTACCATCATTGCCTGGTGAATAACAAAATAGGCTGTGTTGTTTCTGATAAACACTACAGAAGGCTCACCACAGGTCCTAAGAGTGTTGCCAGGTTCTGTACTTTGTTGGTTTACAAAAAACAACTATTCCTTTCCAATTCCGACTCAAACTAACTTCTTCACCCAACCTGCTGTTATTTTTTGAAGCGGCTCATGATTTTAATTACATTTCACTGGTCTATAATTTCAGTGAATTTGGCATTAATTCTATACCAGAACAGTTCAAAAGAGTGCGCAAACATTAAAATTGAAAAATAAAGAAACACCTGATGGCTGATTGATATTTTCACATTAAAACCTAAATGCTAATATCTGAAAACAATAATGTTGAAGTTTGTGTTCTCAGCCAGTTTGTTATTTTTCATCAGGCTAATATCCCATTTCTAATTCTCAGTGGGATCATGGGATCTTGTACCAACAATATATGAAAATAATACATTTCACAAATAATTTAGTGTTAACAGTGCCTGTGAGTCTTTTGAAGTTAATGTACTTATGTTCCGAAAAGACGATGTGTTGAGAAGTCTAATCTCCATTCAGCTGTGCTTCCTCTAGACATCCTTCCAAACTCTATCAAAATCAAAATGGAGGAAATGTGCACCATGGCATCTGTCAGTATTCAGTTATTGCTGGCCTGGTAAAATTTTTCATCTACTAAAGTAGAAATATCCCACAGATAGAGAGCAAAATTGAACATGCATAAAAAAGGAAACCTGGAAACCCCTACTCAGTTTTCTGAAATTCAAAAGTAATCTTAATAAAGTGACATCAAATTCTTAACCTATAAATAAGTACAGCTGGCATGACAAATCAAAATGAAAACGCATTCCTGTTGACCTGAAGTTGTGCATGAAGGAAAATGATAATGAAACTTACACCTCTCAGATTGATTAAATCCAATCCACCGTCAGTCATTTTAATATGGTGGATTTGCTTGCCAACAATAAAGATAATACCTGTCTTGAAAAACACTTTTATTAAAGATGTTTACAAATCTTAAATGGTTTATAAATCATTTTAAATCATTATCCTTTACCATGCCTTCACTATACAGTAATTTGTTACACTTTTATAAGGGTAAATAGGTGTCAAGGTTCTGAGAATCAGACATCATCTCACAGTGCAAGAGCGTCTCTTTATGTAAAATATGTAAAATACCAGATGTATTTAGATCTGTCACAGTCGAGATCAACTGAAAAGACCACACTGTGATTTAAAAACATTACACCTGAGGGATGGTTCAATGTTATGTCTAAGCAATGTTTAGAAATATCTTATCAGATCAGGTGGCTTACAAGCTTATGTCACCTTCCGGCTGCTCTGTGTTGGATCAGAGCTATGTGGATCACACAGTCATATTGTGCATGATTGCCATCCTCCAGAGCGCAGTGGCTTCGACAAAAGCTTTTGCTGCCAGATCTCAGCAATAGAGCAGCATGGCCAAACAATACCACCCAGTGAAAGTTACAGGCACCCAAGAGCATTTTACCATGCATGGATAATGCTGACACTGCTTGTGTCAGGATGTGCGTCAATATATTCTGGATCATGATTGGTGGGCTGAAAACAAAACACATGCAGCCCTTGTCTTACTTATACACCTTTCAGGCCTTTCCAGCACTTTATCTCATCCCATCTTAACTGCTTAATTACTAGAAAGAAAACCATTTTGGAAAAACAAATGTGCACTAAACAACAAAATTATGTTTTGGTTTATGCATATATTTAGCCTATAATACTACTAATAATAATAATAATAATAATAATAATAATAATAATAAATAATAATAGCGTATTATTATTCACAGCGCCACAGGGTCCTAGGTTTGATTCCGGCCTAGGGGTCTGCCTGTGTTCTCCCCGTGTCTGTGTGGCTTTTCTCCGGGTGCTCCAGTTTCCTCCCACAGTCCAAAGACATGCTGTTCAGGTTGATTGCTCATTCTAAATTGCCCTGTGTTTGTGTGTGTGTGGTACCCTGCGATGGACTGGTGTTCCGTCCAGGGTGTAGTCCCGCCTTGCATCCTGTGTCTGCAGGGTTAGGCTCCGGCTCACCGCAACCCTGTAAAGGATTAAGTGGTTAATGATAATGGATGGATGGACAATAATAATAATAATAATAATAATAATAATAATAATAATAAATAATAATAATAATAATGTTATAAAAACTAATAGATTAATACAATTGTAGTAGGCAAACACTATTACAGTTTTGCTCTCGGTATCCTTATCTCACTAACATTCCTAATAAATATATAAACGGTTTTCATTATATTGGTCTATGCCTAGCCATGACTGATGTCTGTCCAGCTAAATGTGGCATGGAACCAACCCTAGCAAACTGTACTCCCTAGCCTGGGGATTTCAAAGGCCAATGCAGCCTTCCCTATGGGTCTCCAGCCAAGAGAAGCAACACAACAGAACCAGAATTTGAACCTACAAGCTTGCATGACTCGCTACTCACTACATTCGCTACTCACTACATTCAGCTGTCCCTTTAGTAGATGAACCACTGCAGACCACTTCAAATGCAATTCATTCATTACAAGTAAGCATTGGCAGGGCTTATATTAAAATATGGCCCAATGACTGTTAATCCCGTTCATTGTTATCACACTTCCTCTGATTGGCAGCCTGTCAGTTTAGAAGTGCACTGTAGGAGCTTCATTGGCTACCAGTACTTCTCTCTGCAGATAGCATGCCTCACATAACTTGCTTCCCTTGCACTTCCTCTGTACTGATCTGACTGCTAGGGTGTTGAGCAGACTGCAATTTGCTTGATCATCTGTTCCTATGTAGTGCTTCAGTACTGAGAATCTATCCTCAAAGCGTATGCCACCTCTGTGCCTATTTTAACACCAAATAGATAAACAATAGTGCAGTAGCATTGAAAATAAGATTTCCACCATAAAACCCAGATGTTTTCTAAGCCCCTGTTATGTTGTGTTGTTCTTCTGAAACTTTTAATCTCTGAAAAGTTTCCTATTTTTGAAACATTGATTAAAGTATGAGAGAATAGAACAGTTCAATCTGTATGGGATTTCCCAGAGCGTTCTGTACTAAGCAGTGTTGTTCCTTTACAACATTTTAAGTGAAGAAACTGTATTTGAAAATAAACTGTTCAATGATATGGGGACCAGTGGAAATGGTACTGAACCAAATAAAGTTTTAGAAAATCTTAGGGACTACACCTTATTGTAGACACTGATTGGATATTAGGGTTTGTTTAAATTGGCAGATTCACACACTCCCCCTGGAGAACCAATGACTGCAGCCAGTCAAAGTGTTCATGCTTGTACCCTTTCAATCCCTTGCAGAAATAGTTTTTGTAATTTATAAGAACGTCTTTAAAACTGACAATGCATCTTGATAATATACTATGCCATTACTGAGTTTTGTTATGCATATGTATTTTACTTAAGCATAGTGATTTTGTCTGTTTGTCTTTTACGATCGAGTAGAGGCCACTCAACCCATGTAAGCTTGTCCAGTTTCTAGTAGCTGATTAGTCTCAAAACTATGTCAAGTTGGGTCTTAAAGGTTCCAAGTAATTCTGCCTCAACAACATGACTATTTCATACCTTTGCCACTCTCTGTTTAAAGAAGTGTCTCCTTCCCTGTGTCCTAATTCTATCTCCACTTAATTTCCTCTGGTACTGGTTTCTGAACTGCTCTTTAAGTAATGCTTTGGGTTAACTATGTCTTCAGTCGTGTTCCCTCTGATTCTTCTTCTTTGTTCCAGGCTAAGCAGATATAGTTCTTTCAGGCTCTCTGTGTAGCTCAGTCCTTTAAGTCCTGGGAGCCCAGCTGCTCTCCTGTGAACCGTCTCCAGGGCCGCAATGTCCCTTTGGCGATCAGAACTGGACACAGTATTCCAGTGCAGTGTCACCAGAGTATTAAACAACCTCACTATACCCTCCTTTGATTTGTGCTCTATACTCTTGGCTGTATACCCAAGCATCCTGTTTGCCTCTTTGATTGTTTCCCCACACGGTGTGGTAGCTGACAGTGATCACAGCAGCAAGGTCTTTCTCTTGGTTTGCCTGTTTCAGTTCAGTACCCTCCATTTGGTATTTGGAGATTTAATTTTAGTGACCAGCATGTAACACTTTATATCTGTTCACATTACATTTAATTTGCCACGTTTCAGCCCAGTTCTGTAAGTGGTCGAAATCCTGGATGACTGAAGATGTGTTGGCCACTCCACCAAGATTTGTGTCATCTGCACATAAGTCGCTGATGTAGATAAGAAACAACAGGGGCCAAAGCAAGGAGGCCCACAGCACCCCACAGCACCCCACAGCACCCCACAGCACCCCACTGACTATATGGCCCCTCTTACATGTCCTCTCTATGTCCTCTGTTTTAACAAGTTATGCATTCACTTCCGTCTACATCCTTGTATTCAACGGATTGCAGCTTCTTTATATAACGCCTTTCATAGTGGACCACCATCACAAAGCGCTTTACTAGACTAGGGTGTGTGAACTATGCATCAGCTGCAGAGTCACTTACAAAAACCTCTCACGTGAAACACAGAGCACAAGGACTCAGTTGAGCTGGGACCTGCTGGTTACAAGCCTGTTTCTTTAACCACTGGACCACAAAACCTCCGAACAGGTTATCATATATATATATATATATATGATATGATATGATATGATAGCCTGTTAGGAGGCTTTGTGGTCCAGTGGTTAAAGAAAGGTAGTGAAGTCCAATTTCCAACAATTTTTTAATCATCTACTGGTAGACATATTTTGTTCTCTTTGATTTCACATGTTATACAGTATTTATTAGTTTACTGCTTGTTGAAACATGGTAATTATACTCTCAAAATGCTGAATTTATGGTAATAGTTTCATTACATTTTTTTTTCTGTTTTAAACATTCTGCTTTGGTGTGACTGTTAATAAGAAAGCAAAAAACAAAACTGAGTTTTTGCAATTTACTGCTCTTGTTTTGTGCAATTCATACTGTGATGAATTTTACAGACATGGAAATATTTTTATCAGTACTTGATTTGTTTATGCATTATAATGAATGTAAATTCTGCAGTTCTCTCTAATTACATTTTACACCAAGTATATAATGCCCCTAACCATCTGCAGCTTACTTGAGATAATAAGTAGAGTTGATTCAGCATCAGTGCTCAGATGCGTGATGCCCACCCTCAGCTCAGAAAGCAGACTGAGACCATTTTTTAAAACTGCCCTCTGTTCCTCTTCCCAGCATTTCAGACAATCAGCAATGTCACACTCAGTGATGTTCATAGTTTTGTCACAGTCACTGCAGCCAGATCTTTATTTATTTTTATTTTTTTACCAAACATTCATTATTTAGAACACTACTATATAAAAAAAAAAAAACCCAAACAAAAGAGAATATTAATATATAATAGTACTTGTCTGGTGAACAAAATAAAAAAAAAAAAGTTGATTTTCTGTTTTATTCTGCCACAGGCTCATATCATTGAACAACATTTTATATTTATAACATGTATGGATTCTATTGCGGTAATTCTTACTCACAATTCTTAATGTTTGCATGTTGTGTTTCCTTTGACTATTTATGTATTCACTTGTACTTCTACTAATCCCTTCAATCACTGTTTACTAATATTGACAGTAGTGTTGTATATTGATAGTGGGTTGGCTTTATGACAATATGCCCTGCTATTGACTAACACTCATCACTGAATAATCAGCAGCTTGGCAGTATCATTTCTAGAAGAAGGGATGGAAATACTACCCTTTAAATCCCTTTAACTTACACTGGTTATCTTTACAACAGAAACAGAGGTAGCACACTATCATACTACGCTATTATTCCTGGAAAAAAATCCAATTGACCCTGTTTTGACAGGGGTTTACAACAAGCTTCTATGTGCTGCCCCAGTGGGTGTCAGTTTATGCCAATACTTTGGATGTCATGCGTCATAGCAACCGTACTATAAGTTAAATGTGCATAGCATTAAAAAGGGTATTTAGAATAACTTAGTAAGATTTAAGAATCATAATACAGAAACATTCCAAATATACTTACCGAATTGTGGCCACTTGGGTTCACAACAGATGTAACTGGATCGCTCTATGCTCTACTTATCCTTGCTTTTTTTCTAACTCAGAGAAGAAAGGTTATTAGTTGTTAAATGTATTTTTTTTTTAAAGAAATGTGTTCATTTGGTGTGCAAAAGTGCCAATAGACTCACTTCTACTGTACTAATTCCATTGATGTTTATTTTTTAAACTAAATGCTATTATTAATATATAGTGTTACCCCTTCTCTATTATTATTATTATTTTATTTAGCAGACCCCTTATCCAAGGCAATTTACAGAGACCTCGAAAGACAGAGCACAAGAAGTTACGTGACTTGCTCAGGGTCACACAATGAATGTACTGAGATTTGAACCAGGGACCTTCTGGTTACAAGCCCTTTTCTTTAACCTCAGACCAGTATTATCAGTAGCTTCACTGCAATATGATTTTCAAGTTAATACAACATGTGTGTCAAAAAGATATACAATTCTTAACTCCAAACCAATGCAATTTTCAAAGAAAGGAACAATAACATTTTCAAAGAAAACTACTATAATAATTATAAGAAAAGTACCTTTGTATTAAAATATTTTCTTAAAGACCACAAGCTAAGGCTTTATAGATTTATTTGTTATACTGGTACTGAGATTCAATAGCCCTTGCTTTATTTGTTCTGATATTATGTGATAAGCATTTCTTAACACAATATTTACAATGAGATTACAGGAGATAAGGAAGTGTATTTCTGTCTCAGTAAGAGGATGCTTCTTCAGTTTGTCCCTGGAATTTGACACATTTTAACCTATGTAAATTGAACCAAACTGGAACTGGCCTACCCCCCTGGCGTTCTAGTATAGTATAGTATAGTATAGTATAGTATAGTATAGTATAATATAGTATAGTATGATGGTGGTGTGATGACATTTACATTCTAGAAAAAGAATGTTCCATTCTAGTTGCCTAAAGTCATTGTAAACATGGAACTTCACGCAGGGAAATGTATTTAAAAAGAACAATTTTAAGGTTTATTACTGAATAGCATTATTCCAACTTCAAAAAGCACATTACTTTTAAAACAGAGTTAAATTAATTTGCATAGATTTTTTTTTTACATTTCTCCTGTTTTCACATTCCATTTGCTTTAAGAAAAGGTGATTTTTAATAGCCTGCATGTTAAGTGCTCTGGCTGTATAGCAGAAATCCAATGCTGCTGTAATAAAGTATACACTTTTCTCATTAATTTTACACATGTAAAAATGAAACATATTAGAAATTATGAAACATAAATCTATTCATTATTAATCAAAAATGGGAAAAAGGTATCAGGAAGCTGAAGCTTTAATAATATATAAAATTAGAAACACCTGCATTCTGTTTTTTTCTGCATTAACAGGTTCTTCCATATCCAGGACTGAACAAATTGATTCACAAGGAACATTGATGATGGGCCATTATGAAGACCAGGCTTCACTATAAGAATTAGAGACGTTATTTATTACACAGTATAAACACTGAGCAAACACATTGCTGCGATTGATGGAAAAACAAAAATCTCAATACAAAACGGCCTTAACGTGTTAGAAATACAACAAGGACCTCAAATATATAGCCCTGGAAACCTTAATGATTATCTGAGATATTGTTAACAGATGTCACAAGAGGTAAAGACATCCAGAGCTTTGATATTACTAGCTGATATTGAAGAATTTACCTACTTACAGGTTACAATGTAAAGAATATAAATATGTAACATTTTCAATGAAAACTGGTGTAACAGAGAGCGAGTGAACACAAGTCATAAATCTCCCTCTTGACCTGTGAGGGCGCTGTATAACAGGAATAGTGTGCCCCAGACTGGATGGTTTGGAAGTTCATTCCAGGGAAAGTCGGAAGTCGGTCGTAGAGAAAGGGGGCGTAGTCATAATGCCAGAAGTCATTGTCTTAATGCGGTAGGCGATGCGGCAATCCTGGATTGGAGGAAAAGCGATTGCACTCACTACCGAAGGGGACGTGACTGAGGATACGTCCAGGAATGTGGCGAAGCAATCTGTTCTTTTTGTTATGGTTGCGAACGGACCTGTAAAAGAGTACTAACGAAAAACAAACCATGAGTGTTCTGTGTTGTTTTGTCTGTCACGTTTGTTATTTCTAGACAGGTGAACTATCTGGGAGCTGTCGCTAAAAGCCATCACCAACCTCAGACTACACTGCACTACTATTGTCACCGGTATTGTGTAAATTCACCACTTGCACTAAGAGCACTCATTCATTACTGGACTTGTGAGTGTGTATGTGTATAAAGTGTGTGTTATTATTATTATTATTATTATTATTATTATTATTTATTATTATTATTATTATTATTATTTTGTGGCTGAAACCAGTGGGTTTTTGACTGGGCATTACACAGTGGTGTGTATTGCCAGTCTTATTATTTAAAGAAATAATAAAGCCTCTTTTCACCATGGAACTGTGTTGTCTCATTTTTCTACTCCACTGCATCATCAGTACATCTGCACACTGCAAACCACTTTGCCACACTGGAAAACATTATAAATTGGGAGGTGTACTGAAGATTTATTATCTTCTCATAGAACCAACACTGGCTATACTGTATCATTTGGAAGGACCATTAAGATACCCGATATCCCCCCAAGGACTAAGATAGAATACATTTTAATATCACTATCATAATGGGTTTCCTACTAAATAAAAATGTTCTCTAATAAAGACAAATTAGAACAAATTTTTCAACATTTAAAACGCTTTAAGTGATTGGAAAGAGAAACTAAGTAGTTCATCTACAGTGTACTCTACAAAGGATTTAAATATTTTTAATAAATCTTGACCGTATTTGGTAAACAAAAATATTCAAGATTTTTCAAGTAACTTAATTTCCTTAACCCTCACCTTATAGCCATTGTATTTTCTATAGCCTCTTTTAATTTATTACACAGTTTGCTTTGAGACGTAATTACATTTGTACAATTACATTCTGCCATATAACTTAGGGTTGTAAATAATATGTTGTATTGTGTAATAATATGTTGTATGGACGTGTTTGTGCTTATGTGATTCACCTACAGTAAGCGATGGATTGTATAAACTCCCACACAATAACCTGACATTCAAAATGTCCCCCAATCACCAGTACAGCAATCAAAACAAACAAGCGTGTACGTGGTTAAACATCTTTATTTAGACACTGGTTACACTCATAAAAAAAAAAAAAAAAAAAACATAAAACCTATGAATGTAATAAAAAGTAAGTGCAAAAAAATAACACAGAAATGTACAGTACAGGCAGGCTACATTACTGCAAATTGTTTCCAGCAAAGAACTCTGTGATATACACCTGGACAATCTTTTTTTGCAAGTATGGACGGTAAACTTTCAGCGTTTTCAAAAAAATCCCAATTCAGCTCTATATCAGGATGCTGTTCCATAGCACGCCACAGTGTTACAAGCGCAGCACGCACTCTTACATCATCGGTGTATGTTTCAAGCAGAGCCTCCTGGTCGCCAAGGTGACACAGCTGAGAATTCTTCCTCTAACATCCCCTCTGCTGTTGCCAGAGTTTCAGTTTCGGTTGTATTTTCGTCAGCACTCTTCTCCTCAAAAACAGAAGCCCCAGCTTTTTGAGGCAACGTTGCATTGTTTGCTGACTGACAGAGTTCCAAGCTGATGCGCATTGTGCTGATGCTCATCACTTTTCTCTCTTCAGCCATGCTTGCTGTTCAAACTGTAAACCTGACACTGTGTAAAGGGATTGAATAGCCAAGGTACAGCACAGGGGTAATCACTCAGCAATGAAGTGCAAACAGCTGATTGATCGATCTGTCAAACAAGTAAAGTGCTGCCTTTTGTATTGAAATCTATGTGAATGGCAAGGTAACAAGGTGAAAACAGCTACTTGGTGGATTGTAAGAGCGATTATTACAGTATAAGCAGTGCATTTGTTATTTCAATCTATGTGAATGGCACATAACAAGATCCAAACAGCTGAGTTTGCCTGAAATATACGCCGTGTTTAACACAGTATAAATAATGCCTTTATTATTGAAATTAGTGGGAATGGCAAATGGCAAACGCTATTTGTCAGATATAAACAGCTGCCCGAAATAACCCTGTATGGTGTCAGTGGTAGATACTGTATTGCATGAGTCTGTGCTGCAAAACTAGTAACTTTTGTCCATACAGTATGCACTATGTCCCACTGAACACTGTGAAAAGGGGTATGGGTAATCCACTGACTCAATTTAGAGACACAGGAACTGATGTTGAGATGTTGCATAGGTGCCCAGGATTTATTTCTCTGCAACACATAGAAATAGCCATGGGTTGCTACCAACGATGGTATCAGCTACAGTAAAATGCAGATGCACAGTACAAAAAGACAAAAGAAAACACTGTGCAAAAAGCAATTAGAAAATAAAAGGTGCACTGCTCTCCCAAAATAGAGAGGTCCCGCTGACACACTTATATACATTTTTTGGGATCTAAAAATCAAGAAAATGATCAAACCCTGACCCCAATTCACGGTGGTCAGATGTTAAGTATGTTTTTATTCTTCGTTTTTGCTTACTGCAAAAGAAGGTTTTGTTGTGCTCCATGCCATGAACAGTTTTATTCTGGCTCTCCACCCGTAGATGTGTCAGCGGCTCCCTTTTGAAGCAAGATATTCAGTGGGGACACTCCCACTAGCCAGCAACTTAGCTGGCCAGAGTTATTATCAATGGCCGTGCTGTTAAGTACCAGCCCTAGGAGAGCACTTTTGTTAGGGTGCGTTTTGTGCTTATTCTCTGTCCTGGAAAGGGTTAATTTCCAGGCTTCAGCATAAGTGCAGGTCTCAGGGGAACTGGAAGCAAAGTACAGCCATCTTGGGAAAAGGATTATTAAGTTCGTAGTAAACATGATTCTGTTTCAAACCAGTCTCATCTGTCTCATTGCACATCTTAAAGTAACATGGTGTCAGAAGTAAACAGAAAAAAAAAAAACTTCAGTGAAAGTAAAAAGGAGAAGACCCACTTCCAATACAGTTAATACGAGTCATGGCGAGTTACAGAGAAACCAAAAAGAAAATCTGACAGCGCATCTGTAGCGCTGTGAAGCCACAGCAGTGCTACAGTGTGAGCGAGAAGCCTGTTGCCAGGATACACAGAATTCATCTGGCTGCAGACAAGACCTAAAAAAAGGCTGCAGGTGGAAAACTTTTCTCTTTCTCTATCTCAGAAGCTGTCGCTCAGAAAACAAAGTGCCAATTACAGAACTAATGTAGTAAAGAGATGCATTTAGTAATTATATCCAGATTGTGTTGAGAAGAAAGAAAGAAAGAAAAGCAGTGAGTACTACAACAGTACAGCTCACAACTACAGAGAGGTTTGATTTCAGCAAAGCAAATGAATGGCCAAAGGGGATGAATGAATGGCCAAACATTTTGAGCGTTTTTGTATTGCATCTGGACTTGATGGAAAAGAGGAAGAGTACCATGTAAATTCCTTATTGTATGCAATGGGAGAGGAGGCTGACAATATTTTCTTTGTCCTTCCACTCAGTGAAGATGATAAGAAAATTTATAATGCAGTCATGAGAGCTTTTGAACAGCACTGTGTAAGTAAACACAATGTGAGCTATGAAATAGCCCCGTTCAATATGAGGAAACAAGAACCCGCTGAAAATGTGGAAATGTTTATCACTGCAGTTCACACACTGGCAGAACATTGCAATTTTCACTTTAGCCAAAGCAATTCAGCATGAGAGGCAAAGTGAATCTGTCAGGAAACAACAACCCCCGGAGGATCAAGGGAGGAGTCATCTACAGATGACATCGATGCTATAGGTTCAAAGCCCAGACCAGCGCTAAGAGGTCACAAAGCTCATAGACATAGCTGAGGTTTGTCATTCTTCCGGAGTTTTGAAAGACATAAGAGAAGCAGACACAAATCAATGGAGAGATGAAGATTTTGTCTTCTTGGGAGAAGTTGTCACAAAAACAGCAACCGAATGGGCTGAAACCATTAGTCTAAATGGGGAACAAGTGGAATTCAAATTAGACACTGGTGCAGCAGTAACAGCAATTCCAGCTGAAAGGTTTACTCTAACAAATATGGAAAACTGAAACCTCCCAGCAAAGTGCTGTATGGTCCTGGCCACAATGTCCTTGAGGTTGAGGGATGTTTCTCAGGCACTTTAACCACCAGAAATGAAACCATAAAGGAGGATGTGTATGTTGTATCTCGACTGTCAAAAGCACTTTGAGGGCTAGCAGCTATCGAAGCACTACACCTTGTCCTGCACATACATGCAGTACATCCCATGCAGGAGAACTTCCTAAAGAGTTACCCAGCTGTGTTCAACGGACTGGGAAAACTAACAGAGCCACATTAATGATTGAGCTTGATTCAGGCGCAGTCCCTTATGCACTCTTAACACCAAGAAGGGTCCCAGTTCTATTGAGGGATAAAGTCTGTGAAGAATTGGACCGAATGGAAGCCATGGGTGTAATATCCAAAGTGATGCAGCCGACAGCATGGTGTGCAGGGATTGTAGTAGTGCCAAAAGCGAAAGGGAAGATTAGACTGTGTCGACCTGACTCGTATTAATAAGTGGGTGCGCAGAGAACATCGTATTTTACCTGTAGTGGATCAAACTCTGATGATGCTGTCCGACGTCAATGGATCGGATGCCCGGTCTGGTTTCTGGCAAATACCTTTAGCCAAAAGCTTTCCCCTACTCAGTACTTTTATTATGCCTTTCGATCAGCACTGCTTCAATCGGCTGCCATTTAGCATTTCCTCAGGGCCAGAGCATGTTCAGTGAAGAATGTCACAGATGCTGGAAGGGTTTGAGGGAATGCTGAAGATGTGTTAGATTACGGACGTGACAGAGAGGAGCACAATAAGAGGCTACACCAAGTTCTGAAGAGGCTTGAGCAGGAAGGATTTACACTGAATGAGAAGTGTGAGTTTGCAAATGACAGACCCAGTCTGCCAAAAAGGTATCCAGTACTGCCAAATAGGCTGGCCTGATAAAGAAGGAGTACCTCCAGAACTTGCAGCATTCTGACACGTGCAAGAGGATCTGAACATGACAGCAGCATAGTTTATAGATCCCATTGCAAAACTTAAAAACTTAGCTACAGATGCAGAAGACAATGCATACATAGTAAAATCAATGTCTAAACTCTTTGTCATATATAGTTTTGCAGTGTCTAAATTATATTTGTGTACTGTGCTCATGTGCACTCAACACAGCAGCTTGTAAAGAACATAGAACAAGAATATATTAATGCAACAAAATGCACAAGCCAGACAGCAGTCACAACCAGAAATTCCCATGGCAGATTCTGCTTTAAGACATACCATGGCGCTCATACAACTAGCTTGCTGTGGAACTGTGTGCATTAATGAAAGGTTTTCTCAGGTAAAACATTCTGATGACAATATGAACTTGTCTCTTTTTTTTTTATGTAGGGAAGACTGGGGTTGATTGTCACAGTGCTCATAGCTATGAAACTAGATGGCGCAGGCAGGTGATACTAACACTGAAATGTGTGTTCTATTGTCTGGAAGTCAACCATCTTGTAATATCAATATCAAGGTCAATTCCATCTAACATAAATTTAGCACATATTTCATTTTTTTTCATACCCAAAATAAAAAATGCATATCTTGTTATTTATGTTATAACTCTTAGTAGTATTAGAGTTTGTTTGAACTGGTGGTCATGTTAAATAGAACCAGATATTGGCTGGTGTAAAAACAAAACCAGTAGGTTTTCCCAGTAGTACTGAAAGAATTAAATTAGCATGTAAAGTCTGGTTGGGGCAGGTTGTCACATAGTTTTGGAGGTTGGTTGTCACATGTAAATCCTATAGGAAGAAGTCTTATATTTTTTACACCAAAATGTGGGATATGTCACCCTGTAATGCTTATTTAAATTATTTACTGTTTGTCCTCTGGTTCTGTGGAGGCTGTGGTATTATTTTGTAGCATGGGTCAACATTTTAAATATATATATATAGGTCTGTATTTTTTTATGTTCACATAAAAAGTAAAAATACAACATTTCTGTCTTTGTACACAGTAGAAACTTTGTTATTTAAAAAAAAAAAAAAAAAAATGTTGCATTATTGTCTACTGTAAAAGCAAGAACATACATTGTGACAACCAACCCCATATCGTGTGACAACCAACCCCAGTACGGGGCAGGTTGTAACAGATGACTGGCACATTTTCAACCATCTAAATATCATATTTGGAATAAAGTTATACTGAAATAAAAAACATCAATTTGTATGTGAAGAGTTATTCTTCATTATAACAGGGAACAGTACCTCGCAGCACGTCACCAGATTGAGGAAAATAATAAAGAGTAAAAAGTGTGACAACCAGCACCGGTCGGTTGAGGATGAGGCTCCATTCCACCAACCAAATGCTCATCGCGCCAGTGATGGCCATAACATTGGATTCCGTACCAGCGAGAGAAGTTGAGGGCCATCACAAAGCTAGACCTGTGATGGACTGTTAGACCTAATAGAGTCAGGGTCAATTAAGGAGAGGACTTGAGTTGGAAAATGTCTGGACCTTAAAAAGGGGCATTGCCCAGTTAGTTAAAAAAAGAAAACAAAAACAGTAACATTCTTTACTTAACAGGGGAGGTGTCCTTTTTGGATTGGTTTAATTCCATTATTTACCAAACATAATCTCTGGCAATTAATGTTGTGTTGGGTAACATTGCTTCATTAATGTCATTGAATTATTTATGGCAATGTCAGGATGAAGGACAGAATAAACATTTATTGACCTCTTGTTCTTGCCTCAACTATTCTGTTTTGAATGGTGGACAGGCTTTACTTCTCCCTGCTAATTTATCAATTTCTGTCTGCAGAGCCAACGTTTTAAATTCATATTGTTATTTTTCTGAAGCATACCTTAATTCACAGCTCCTCAGGCTGAAAGGTATGATATATTTTTAACAACCTCTGAAGCCCTGAGGGCCAATGTTTTCCTGCTTCATCAGTATTCACTGTCTATAACTCCACTCTGCAGACCGGATCAATCAGGTCGCTAAGGGAGATTATATTGCTGTCAATATGCCAGGGACCATTTTCTACCACAGGCCTAACATGGGTTTTATTTGTTCACTAAAGCCAGGTACACATTCATTTGTTTTTCATCCATCATTTGTAATTGTATAATATGCAAAAAAACATACAAAAAAAATAAAATAAAATAAAAAATAAAGCCAAAAGACCAAAAGCCATTATGAATGAAATCAAATTCCCAATGGGCTTGTTTGTGTCTTTCCATAGCTACACTATAAATTGACATGAAGACATATACAACATATACATCAAAACCGCATACTGTACAGAAGCACTTTTAGACTGTTTTCACAAAAATGATTTTGTTTCCTGGAAACATATACCCTTTGCCATTTGTGGTTGTGAGAAATCCATCACAATGTGCAACAATTTATAATGTCTCAGGGTTGCAATGTAGCCTAAAATGAGCCCTGAAATAGACTGCTTTTACCATGTGTGCAAGACCGAGCACTGCTAAGTTATGTTTATACCACTGCTTTATTTTAAATTGGAGGATACATCTTTTTTGTGTGTAAAAGCTCTCTAAACCACAGCAAATGCAGGGCATTGAATGATTTGTTCAGAACATTCAATGGTAATGTCATTAGGTAATTTCTTTGTTTCAGTAACACACTGGAGCATATACTGATGTGTGCCACGTGGAGCACTGCTCGCTTGCAGCTTGGTGATTATGTAAAGCCATGCTTTGGACTTCCTGTTTGTCACAAAACTCCCATTTATCCTGGATGAACATATTTTTACATTTATGAAGCTTATGAGAAATTTTAATGATGTTTTTTTATGGATAAAAATATTCAGTTGTTCTAAACTGTGCTTGGCTTTAAATAACATCTAGAAGTTTCTTGTAAACACAATTTTATTTATCTGATCAAAGATTTTTCACTGAGGTTTGGGGTGGTGAAAGAACCATTCAATAAGCCTCAAAGAGTATACAAAAAGACTGAAATCCAAAAAGCACTTTTAGACTGTTTTAAAAAGCCGACAACAGCCTAGAACCGTTTTCATGACTATCAAACATTCTTTACATTATTCATGAGTTAAAGCTTTGTGAATAAAACCCAATATCTCTAAATACTGGCTCTGGTTATGTGAAACTTGACACTTTCTGCCTAATGCTGTTATCATCGTTGATACATTTGTCAAAATATCTGTCTAGTCATTGTAGTTTCCTAAAGTTTACCATGGAATTCAATTTGAGTGTTTAAAGGTAGTCATGAAGGACGCCAGTATAAAACTTGAGGGTCGAGGGGTAAAATGAAATGAAACATCCAGTTCTGTTCTGTGTTAGAAAAAATGTGAGATGTGTTTTAAATGAAGAACTTACAGAATGTTAACTGGTTTTTGACAGCTGTGCTAATGCAGTGGGGTTTTTAATGTTTGTAAACCTGTGTCTAGGGGACTAACTGAATTGTGTCATAAAACATACTAATATCACATGGCATATAGCAAGGTTGTATTATCTGATTGAATCTACTTGTAGGTGCACAACATTGTCAGTAGTTATATGCATACACACTTGCTTATTATTGTAATTTTCAGACACTCCATGAATAACAATTACAGGATAACATTTTGTTAAAATAAATATAAAAGCAGATTTTCTGACTTTGCCACACAGCCGTCAGATAGAAGAAGATGACATAGGGTACATAACAAATTGTATTAGAAATGAAGGTAATGTTTTATATTGCGTGGCATAGATCAATATTAAATACTGTACTGTAGATATGCAATTGCATATAAAATTCATGTTAAATTAATAATTCATAGATATGCAATTGATATTAAATTACATTCAATTATTCCTTGTTACTTTCTATTAACATTTAAGTCAGATTAACTGGATTTTCAATTAAAAACATGTAAACAATGGGGAATTATTATATATTTTCAAGGGTAACAAACAAACAAAAAGTAATATAAATGGACGTGATAAGCAATTACATTTTCAATCGACATTTCGTTAACATTTATCAAAAAACCAGCTATTGCATATTTATTAAATATTAATTTAACATTAATTTAATATGCAATTGCATATTTATTTAATATTAATGTATGCCTCTCAATATAAAGCGTTACCGAAAAGGGTCAACGAATGCAAAGCAGAAACAACTGTATCTTTGAATCTACATCACTGATGAATGGTGTAAACAGAAGATTAAGGAATGACTAGCGGGGTGGTCAAGCATGTAAAAAAATAGTTTAGACTTCTAATTGGATTTTAAAGGATGCGGGGTTTAAGAACTTCAACTCCCTGCCCAGGGACAGGACAAAATAATGTTTAAGTTGCCTGTAGTGGATTAAAAGCTCTATTGCTGTAAATAGTTTGTGTATGTGAATGTAAGGTTGGCAGGGATGTTTAATCTGTCCCTGCCAGCAATCACACATGTGGCTATTTCCCAATTAGCTAATTGGTGCTGACTGGGGAGTGGCCACATGTGTAAAATGAACCAGAAATCTTTTGTCTGGTGGAGGAGTTTGGGAAGATTGTTTGTGATGTGTTTGTTGCAACTTGGTAGTAACATAGTAGTAACTTGATAGCAACTTGGTAGTAACTTGATAGTAACATGATAGTAACTTTGTAGTGAAGATGAGTGCCCAGTCTACAAGTGTTTATTCTGTTTTGTTTAAACTTTTCATTTTGGCCCTTGTGCCTTATTTATTTTGTTCCTGTTTATTTGTTGTTGTGTTTATTACATTTGCACTCTAGTGGTTAAACTGCAGCTTCCTTGTCTTTGTCTCTCTTCCTGTCGACAACAGCTTGAGCTGTGATGCTATCCTGTGACACTGCGTTGTACAACAGGAGTGCTTGAGGAAGTTCCCAGTAAGTAACCAGTTATTAATCAGGTTCACAGCTACTGTTGATAAATAAGTTAAAAGACATATGCTCTAGATGTAATTTGATTGTGTTTATTTAATGGCATTTTTTCCACAGTTTGTATGATGCTAACTACTTGGCTTGGCAATGCTATTTTGTATAAAACACACAATATTGTACACTGTACTCAGCACCATCTTGATGGTAGTACTCTGACACTATAGAAAATCTACCTGGTAAAAATAAGCAGACAAAATGAAACAAAAAACATATGCAATCCATATATTTAGATTTCAAAATAGTTATATCAGCACATAAACATAAATTGAGGTAAGACTTATACACTAGTGTATAATACATGAGGTCTCTAATATATGGCTTAAGAACCTCCCTTTTTCCAGATACAGATCTGTAACTTGAATGAAATTTCACCTTATAGATATTTGTACATTGTAGTTCTTGTGGAACAAGATTTGTATTTTTAGCCACCAATCCACTTTCAGACTTGTATTTGGTCCCCAAAACCAAATACACATTTCAATACATTTGAGAAATTATTTTGGATTATGTTAAACGTCATGATAAATGAAGAAAAAAATTGTAATAAAAATATGGAGACTTAATAATAACTGCAGAGACACTCAACATTAATAAAATAGTGGTAAAACCTTGGAGACTAATTAATTAAAGTTTTATAAATTGATGAGACTTCAAGTTCTGTTAAGCTTCTGTGCTAAAAGAAAAGAAAACAATGCTAAAATGTACGGTGCAACTAGCTTCATTATGTTATTACTAGTATTGTTTTCTTTAAAAACTTACATTCAAAGACAAACATTTTGACTAGAAGTCTTTTTCAATTGCTCCAGTAATAGATTGTATTGTGAAGTGTTCTGGTTGGTCGTCAAGATGGTACCCTGTGCTAGGATGAACAGGCTATTGAAATTCAATATAAGTGGAAGTGATTCCTGACTTCCCAATATCATTCACTTTAAAAGTGCACTCTTTTTACAGTTTGAGAACAATATAGAGTCTTTTATTAACTAGTACAGTTTCATTTAGAATGAATCATATATGTTCTACTGTGTTCAATTTATGTTCTATTTCTGAATAAAATAAGAATTTAGAAGCATCTTTCTTGGAATGCTTTAAAATTGTTAACAATATACTTCTGAAGATTATTCATATTTTTGAATACTTCTGTTAGGTCTTAATAATCAGTCCTGACAAGTCCTGACGGTGTAGATCTGTTTTCAGATGTGCTGTATTTGTATTTTGTGAGTGCCTAAAGGGTGACTTGGAATCATAATTTCCAATGTATTTTAGGATTGTGGCTGCTGCAACATACAGTCTAGTGTGTTATTATCCTCGACTGGGTGCCTGGTGGACAGGGATATAGTGGAGGCAGGCATGTTTAAGTGACACTTTACATTTTTAATTTCAATGTTTGCATATATCTAGAAAACCTCTTGTCCAATTCAGCAGTTGCTATTGACTTTATTGGCTCCGACGAAGATGTGTGGTAGTCACTTACAGTAAATGTCTCTGATCTTCTAATGCAAAAAGAAAAACAACACAGGCATGTTCAGACACGTCTATAGGTATTCACCATAGTCTACAGTACTGATGCTACCTGCCAGGTTTCATTCTTTCTTGTTATGGTGTTCTTACTGGATGATCTGGTAGAGTAAAAAGATAAAAAATAAATGCTGCAGTCCTTCAACAAATTAAGTTCTTCTGATACCAAATAATATAATGCTGAAAATAACATTTCCTTCATAGGACAATTATGCCTACATGACACAACCAGCTCTGGCTGTTATGAAAATGAAACGTGATCTGCATGATGATCCTTTTCTTTTCAGAGCCCTTCACTGCAGACAGCTGTCAGAGCTTTAAACAGCACTGTGCTTGATTGTTTGAGGCAGCTCTTGTCAAACATCGGAATAAAAGCTGATAAAATAAGGAATGACCAACAGGGTTTTTTTTTGTTATTATATTGTATATAGTGCTATATTGCGTGTATGCTGGACAATGGGTTATATTGTATTGATGTTAAGTTTGGGGGATGTAATTACCATTCTTTTTGCTGAAGTGTAAGTAACATCATCATTCTTTTTTTAAATAGCAGTGACAGAATAAGCCTAAAACACATACATCAGTATCATATACTGTAAATGTGCAATGTTAATACCTCAGATTGCCATGTTATAAAGAGTTGAGACAACAAAAAACATGGAAAAATGAAAGCATCACAAGACATCACAAGACATCACAAATATCACAAAATTAGGTGATAATGAAAGTTGTTTCAATAACCATTGCTGGGAGCCCATATAGCCATCATTGCTTCCAGCTGGGAACGTTGTTCTCTTGCATGGCTGCAAAGCTCGCAGTCTAGATGAGATTGAGGCATTTCTGCTGTATTTACATTAATGAAGGCAATAACATAGCAAGAAATCTGAAATACACAGACAGTAATGAGTTTAGTATCTTGAGCGCTGTTGTCTTGGCAGTAGAAGACATAACAAAAGAGAAACTTGTCCAAGACTGTCAAGCATATTTATATATGAGTCCTCTTGGACACTTTACAAGGTCTTCACAACTGTTTTTTTAGGGCTATGCATTTTAAACAGCCACTTTGAACAAGCAGTGCAGTTACAAATCATTGATCCTAACAATATGCATGTAAAAAACTGTTTTAATAAAATACTGTGCTTATCTAAATGGATATTTCTTGTAAAGTGCTCCTTCCCTTCAGAACATAATTGGAATAAACACTACATTTTACACAAGGTCCTTTGCCACTGTATCTATGGTTACCACAGTTTCTAAGGAATAAAGACATCTCAGATTCCCAGGTTACAAACAAGAGAATATGCTTTATAGGCAAGGGGCTCCACCTGCTGGTCGCTCCACCTGCAAAAAAGGGACTCTTTGTTTTATGTTTTCCTGTAGATAAAAATTTCAAATTAGACTGGTTTAGGAGTAGGCCGTGACCGTTAGCCTATAATTCTACTTGCTATTGAATGCTCTTTATTCAATTATATAGCCTGAATTTGAGATGATATAGGATTTTAAACTTTTTGTTTTACAGCAATTCAAGGTTTCCTGACCAATCACATGTTTAACCAAGGGACCACTGATACCTTTGACATGTATTATGCATTTTGGTACTTGTCAATTTGTAGGATGAGGACACTTTATTAGTTTGGTAGTACTTAATTAACTTGGTGAAAAACCATCCTGCATGTATTGCCCTTCAACCTGTTATGGTCAATAAAGCTTAATATTCCATTCATTGTGTGGGTTATTATGCTCATTGATTATATATTTATGTGGGTTATTATGCTCATTATATGTCACAATGTACTCTCAATTATTATATTCCCCTGTCAGTCACAAGTCTTCCTTACATGGAACAATCAGTATTGTTGTCACGAATGGTTGATGACCATATTGTATATCAACAATATGTACAGAATAGTATAGAATGAGAATTAGAAACAAAATGTTTAATCACAAGCGACTCTCCAGATATGTACGTACTGTGAAAATGCACAGACATAGACAGTCAAACACCTCCCTACGTCTCCAGAATCTCACATGCTCAATAACTTATGCAACATAATGTTAATACCAAGTTTGGATGTATGCGAAAAATGTAAATGTGACATAGAGGTGGGCAGATATGTGGGGGAGAATGGGTGTTTAATACCCCATGAAGATAATTAATGTTTGTCAAAACCTTTTGTGTATTAATAAATCTGGTTTGATTCCTGGTCCCCTTATTCAAGTTCATAGATTGCCTCACAATTCTAGCTATTAGCTGTAATTCACTTTCATGGAAGATTAAAACTAGCATTTCTAACGTTATGCCACTATCAACTTTTCTGCAAATATACATTTATTCAATTCCCCAAGTATAGTCTCTGTAACCCTTTTAATTCTTGAGTTTACTTGGGAATACTCAACCTGTTTCGCACAGTTGTGGCGGTGTTGTGTGATGTCTTGTAGAGCGGTGTCCCCTTTCAGTCTTTAACATAAATTCCAGTAAAATGGACCATTCCCGGTAGGTCAATTCAGTCCATTAATTGAGTCTTCAAATCATCAGTTCACCTCTTCTTTAATGACGATCCCAGGTAGTGTATTTCAATGTCCTTTAAACAATCTTTCAGTCTTCTTCGAGTTTATTTATTATTGGGTGTTTTCTACATGTTATGCAGATTGCAGTTTAAAATGTTACATGTCTGCCTTTCATTTTCTCTGACATATTATTCATGTGGGTATTTGCTGGGTGTTATCAGCAGCACTGCAGTTCAGTTGTTAATTCCTGCTCTCTTTTTCTTTGACTTATCCATTGATGTTATTTGGAGCTGTTGGTTAAAGATGGTACATGCGGCTCCCTTTTTCTGACTTTACTTGCTAGATGTTGATAGCACACTCCCGTTTTCTTTGACTTATTGAACAAACTCACTCTAAAACAAAGTTAGCCTCTTGGTTGCCCTTGAAGTTTTTCCAGACATACCATATCTTTCATTGCTCACAATAACTATACTGAATTAGCCACAACACCTGGCACTTCTAGGGAGTCAAACTTGATTGAGCCTGTGGGCCTTGCTTATTGGTGTAGCTATGGTTACCAAACTAGGCTCACTTCCTTTTACTTCTTTTATAAAAATTTTACACATTCAGTACAATTAAAATTAGTTTAAAACACAGAGAGTAAAAGGCTACACTCCTTATGTTTCTGCTGTCATAGAGACTAGGCCAGCTGCCTCCAGACTCGATATACTGAATCCTATTAAAGTTTTGTTCCTACAGATGTACAGACAGACAGACAGCCCTATATAACCCCAGATATTCTCAATAATGTACAGTGGCTCTCAAAAGTATTCACCCCCCTTAGACTTTTCCACATTTTATTGTGTTACAACATGGAATCAAAACAGATTTAATTAGGTGTTTTTGTCACTGATCAACACAAAAAAGTCCATAATGTCAAAGAGAAAAATAAAATCACCCCCTTTGCTATGACACACCTAAATAAGCTCTGGTGCAACCAATTGTCTTTAGAAGTCACACAATTAGTTGAATGGAGTCCACCTGTGTGCAATTAAGGTGTTTCACATGATTTCAGGTTAAATACAACTGTCTCTGGGTGGTCCCACAGTTGGTTAGTACATTTCCTAACAAAAACTACATCATGAAGACGAAAGAACATTCAAAGCAAATCCGGAATAAGGTTCTTCAAAAGCACCAATCAGGGGTAGGATATAAGAACATTTCCAAGGAATTGAATATCCCCCAGAGCACAGTAAAGTTCATTATTAAAAAATGGAGACAATATGGCACAACTGTGAATCTGTCTAGAACTCAAAAACTGAGTATCCGGGCTAGAAGGGCACTAGTCAGGGAGGCCACCAAGAGGCCTATGGCAACTCTAAAGGAGTTACAGTATTCCACGGCTGAGCTGGGAGACACTGTGTATACGGCAACAATAGCCCCGGTGCTTCACAAAACTGGCCTTTATGGGAGATTGACAAAAAGAAAGCTATTGTTGAAAACAACTCACATCAAATCTTGGCTAGAGTTAGCCAGAAGGCATGTGGGAGACTCTGAGACCAAATGGAAGAAGATTCTATGGTCTGATGAGACCAAAATAGAGCTTTTTGGCTTCAACGCTAAGTGCTGTGTTTGGCGAAAGCCTAACACCGCACATCATCCTGAAAACACCATCCCTACCGTGAAGCATGGAGGTGGCAGCATCGTGCTATGGGATGCTTCTCTACATCAAGGCCTGGAAAGATCATGAATGTAGAGGGCAAAATGGATGCAGCAAAGTACAGAGAAATCCTGGAGGAAAACCTACTGAAGTCTGCAAAAGACCCGGAACATGGGAGAAGATTCATCTTCCAGCAGGACAATGACCCCAAACATACAGCCAAAGACACACTGGAGTGGCTTAAAAACAAAAAGGTCAATGTCCTGGAGTGGCCCAGTCAAAGCCAACATCCAACTTGACGGAGCTTGAGCAATTTTGCAAAGAAGAATGGGCAAAAATTGCAGTGTCCAGATGTGCAAAGCTGGTAGAGACTTATCCAAATAGACTCATGGCTGTAATTGCTGCCAAATGTGCCTCTACCAAATCTTCACTCAAGGGGGTGACTACTTATGCAATCAGTTATTTTCTGTTTTGTATTTGTAATTAATTTAGAACAATTTGTAGATTTTATTTTTCACTTTGACATTATGGACTTTTTTTTGTGTTGATCAGTGGCAAAAATGTGGAAAAGTCCAAGGGGGGTGAATACTTTTGAGAGCCACTGTATGCTAAATAATGTTAATATGAATTTTTATGATATTTGGATAAGTGGTTTCTTGGATATATGCAAACATGTAAATGTGACATATAGAGGGACAGATAGACCTACATATCCCTAGAATTTGATATCCTCAATAACGTATTGCTAAATAACATTAATACTATGTTTCATGACAAGTAAGACCTCATCTCAATGCACTAGTAAGACCTCATCTTGAATATTGTGTTCAGTTCTGGTCACCTCGCTATAAAAAAGATATTGCTGCTCTAGAAAGAGTGCAAAGAAGAGCGACCAGAATTATTCCGGGCTTAAAAGGCATGTCATATGCAGACAGGCTAAAAGAATTGAATCTGTTCAGTCTTGAACAAAGAAGACTACGTGGCGACCTAATTCAAGCATTCAAAATTCTAAAAGGTATTGACAGTGTCGACCCAAGGGACTTTTTCAGCCTGAAAAAAGAAACAAGGACCAGGGGTCACAAATGGAGTTTAGAAAAAGGGGCATTCAGAACAGAAAATAGGAGACACTTTTTTACACAGAGAATTGTGAGGGTCTGGAATCAACTCCCCAGTAATGTTGTTGAAGCTGACACCCTGGGATCCTTCAAGAAGCTGCTTGATGAGATTTTGGGATGAATAAGCTTCTAACAACCAAACGAGCAAGATGGGCCGAATGGCCTCCTCTCGTTTGTAAACTTTCTTATGTTCTTATGTTCTTATGTTCTTAATTAGATTAGTGGTTCTCCAGGTACACTGTATGAAAAATGTGAATTGTGACACACAGGGATAATAATCTTACTTTATGATACAAAAATATTTTATGGAGTTTGATATCTTGACAGTTCTATGCCAACTGTTTAAGCCACTTACTTACATGACTTATATTTAAATAGACTGTTGCTAGCCACTAGGATTCTAATTCCATTTGTAAAACAATGATATGTCTACAAATACAGTTTTTCACTTTCATACCTGCTCTTTTGGGACTGAGGTATTTTATTCTTGTGATTTGAAGTTTACATTCACTGTCATTTCCTACAGATTTGTTTTCTTATATATCTAGAACAAGCTGAGGAATTAACATTACATACAGGCATAATGTATCATGCCTGTATGTAATGTGTTTGCATTGTTTTTTTCTACTGCTGTATTTAAAGTATTATGCATTGTTCCTCATTGTCTTGTCAAGCGCTTTCTGGTGGTGGTCCACTATGAAAGAGCTATGTAAAATAAATATTGATTGATTGATGTTAGAAGTATTTTAACCCTCATACATTGTCCTGAGTAGAGTGATCCTATGGCAGATGGTTTCACAGTTTTAAAATCTGGCTACTTTATGGGAGCATATCCCTTGCATACAGTACCCATCAAGGACCATATCAATATAAGACAGGATAACCAACTAGAAAGAACCATACATTATTAATTGGATAAGTTTTTACTTGAATAATTGGCAGCTTCTATTGCTTCAATCTAATTGCACTATACCGTCAGTCTATGGCTAAATGCATATTACATCATAGTCTGCTTTAAATTATTAATGCATGTTAAAGACACATTTTAACTGTATAGAACTATGTTTTCCCCATCACAGTCAGACTTTCTACCATACAAAAATTGCAATACTAGGGAACTTTGCCGACCCCGTCCTAGCGTTAAAACGTATCTTCACATTTCATGTACATGATATTTTTAGATAGGTCAGTCAGAGTGTCTCTAGAAATAAGAGAAACCTGATTGTCATATTTTAACATCCCCTTTGAGTAATACACGTCATCATCATAGTTGAATCTGAGGAAAATGTGCTTGTGCATACATACCACAAGATGGCACTCTTTCAAATCTTAAACAGGAACCAACCAAAAGAAGCTGAGTACAGGTCTAATTAGCCATTGTGGTTGATTTATTTAACTACACAACATTTTCTAAACGGAGCTAATTTATGAAGCAAATTAGAGGGCATTAGTGCTTCTTTGTGGCATTTGCTTTGAAACCAGTGATGTACAGATCGTATGTGCACATAATGCCTCTGACATCCCATATCCCAATGAAACATTAGCGAGAATAACATGTGTACAAATTAGCAACTTCAATTTCTCTGTGTACATTTACTGATGTTATTTAACATTAAAAATTAAATACAAAGAACCTGGAAAAAAAAAAAAAATGCTCATTTAACGAAATCACCAAATTGTGGTCCTGGGGTACAAACCAGTCCATAGGGTGGATTTGATCAACATATTCATATATGTGGTACTGACAGCACTGGACACCTTTTCGGGCAGTCGCAAAAAGACTTCACGTAGAAGTGCATTAACCAGCTGTGCCACATGGTCCTTATTTCGTTTTAATTGCAATATTCAAGTCAAGATTGTGAGGACCCTGGTAATTGCTGATGCAGACAGCCGTGGATCTGAACAGCAGGCACAGGTTATAGCATTACTAAGTAGGACAACGCTTCTCAAATCTTGTTTCAAAATGACCCAATTATTTGTCCTGTGCAACCTCTGGGGCTTTACATGACATATATTGTATAACATGCTTCATTGTTTTGAGATATTATTTTGCAGAGTTTATAGAGGGGTATAGATACTGGACACGTTTCGCTTGATTTAAGTACAGAGATGTATCAATATTTGTTGTATAGATGTACTCTATGATTTTCTTAAAGGAGTTTCTGTGGAAAAATAAAACAAAACAAACAAACAAAAAAACCCTTTAATGTTAAGGCCAGACACAAGTTGCACATCCGATGTTCTCCTCTAAAAATGCAACTTTTACTGCAACACCATAAGCATGCCACTGTTTTTCACATATCAGTTTTACATTTTGCTCACGATTGCATTTATTTCTTAAAAATTGAACAACTTTAACCCACAATTTATTTGGCATGTTCCAAAAAAAGCTCCTTATATTGTGTGGGATTTACTTGAAATCAATTATTAACGCCATCGAAATATACTTTAAAGATTATTTTCTTTTCCCCCAGGGTCCTTCCGTAGAGACGTGCTTGGGTAATGAATAACGTCTTACAACTTTGGAGACACTAGAAAAAATATTGTAGCAAATCGGTTCAAACTGAACCGCAGTGTAAATCTACATTACTATACTTTAAGCAGTGCCCATGCGTGCTTACAGACCGTTGCTACGCTTTTGTTATGTAACTACAGTAAACTTTAAGAAGTCTTAATTATTATCTCTTTTCAATTAAACTGTTGCTTCATTGTCGTGGTTGGACAGAAAGTTCATCCACGGTTCGATCTCCCGCCATTACTGGGATAAATCTCATGGGATTGTTGTTTCAACCCCGCAACCAACAAAACACCGTCACTCGACACTGAGATAAAAAAAAAAAAAAAAAAAAAATCTGTTGAGAACATTACATATGTTTGTATTGGTAGATTGAACATGCTCATCTTCTATGCTGTCCAATGATGTTGTAACAAAGGCGGAACTAACAAGCCTTGCTGCTGCTGGGGAGGGGTGCAAAAAAAAAAAAAAAGGAACTGCAGGGTTCTAGCGTGCACCGTTAAACTGCGAAAGAAAAACAGAAAGTTCTGCAGTTTAAATAAAAGGCGTTTTGAAAGTTTGCGAACTGTTTATTGGACACACGCAGGTTCCAGAACTTGAGATCATCCCGGTAAGTTCTAATTTCCAAACCGCTGATTTATTCTCAAACAATAACTCGTAGTACAGACACACAGCATATATGCAAATGGCATTGGCATGGTGGTAGCAACGCAGCGAGAGTCGTTCACATGGATGTTGCAGGAAGTGATTAGCTGGTAAGCAACAATACGTTTTGTGTCGGTTAACGCTGGTTTATATCTTGCAATCTGTTGTTAAATATCTCTTTCAAATTATTAATGGGATATATTAATGAAACACCTTTATTATTATTATTATTATTATTATTACTATTATTATTATTATTACTATTATTATTAATAATAAATAATTGTTTAAATACTTGCTAAAACTGGCTATCTGCTATACTGTATCGTACCGGTTGTAATTCAGTTTTATTGACATGATGAGAATGTCAAAATAACTGTACTACTCTTTGACCCAATACGGGCGAAGAATCAATGACATTGGAACACAACACACATATATATATATTATGTCCACGCTTCTTAGGTATATGAAACATTATATGGTTTGTCCACACACATGTAGTATATTGTCGTATAAGAATATAATTATACCTATATATTATAATATATTCTAATAAAGTATAAGTACAGAATAATGTCATGGCATATACAGGGATCCATCATCATGACAAGACGGGTTTATTAAGTACAACATCTTAAAAAAATTTTTTACACGTATTCAGTATTGTCAAAACCAGTTTCCACAACCGCCAAAATTATCCTAGTTTAATAATTCAGATTGTAGAATTTTTAAAAATCAAAATGTCATACATTTTTGGTCAAAGGTGTTGGCGGTTTGTAATAGGGATCAAAAATTTAAATTTGACAGGATTTTTAAGTTGAGAAATTGATGGTTGTTTCAAGTAGTTTAGTCACAGTAGAAACGTATGTGCAATATTTGCATCGGTATCTTGCGATTCAGATGATATGTAAAACGTACTGCAGCAGAGTTCCTTCCAATGTTGCAATTGTAAACGGCATGGGCTGAGACTCCACTAATGTGTAAGTCAAGGAACATTCGGCAGTGTACTTGACACCTTCCAGTCTATTTCACATTGTTTTTTCTAATCGGAATACAGTATACTGCACCACAATAAAACACAAATAAATAACCTCTTTGTGCCCACTAATAGGCCCCACAGTTTTACCCAATCACATATTAGTTCGTTTCCCCATTAGTATAGCCTACATGTAAGAGACATGATCTTTAAGATCCCTAAAGCTCACAATCCGAATTAAAGGGAACACACCATAACATGGGTATTGCTGTAGGAGGAATGCAACATGACTGAAGAAGTGAAAAGGACATTATAGAGCTGTTTGGTGCAAGACCTAGAAGAAATAACATTAATACTTTAATGCTGCTTACACAGGAAGTGGTCTATAAATACAATAGCTGTAACTGTTCTTTGAATGTGTGGTTTTTTTTTTAAATGTGAAGTGGGAGCATCACTTGTATTACTTACCTACTTATTCTGAGGCTAAAATTACTGTACATAGTAGGCCTACATAATGGGGAAGTACAGCGTCCACTGTTCAAAAACACATTTCATGTCTTGCCGTCTTGATTACTAAGCTGTTTACAGTGCAATGTCTTTGATCTGAAACAACCTAGTATTAGAATCAAATGTGCAACACCTGGGATTGGATACTGTACATTTTCTTTTTAAATTATTTGCAATGCAAATACGTCTCACTGTGCATGTGCTTCACATTAGAGAACCAGCTGGCGAGTCATAGGAGATCTGCAGTACATCACTGTAAATTGCCAAAATATACAGTTGTACATATTTTGAAGGCAAATTGAGCGCATAGTGTAATTCAACTTGAACACATTGCTGTTTAGTATTGCATTCCATACTCCTTGATTCAAGTCTTAAAGGATACATTTTGTGAAGTCTGTCATCATATTATGTCTTTCTATTGTAATCCTTATTAATCAATTGGCAGAGGGTGGAATATCATATTTTATGAAATGGAGCTTTTTTTAATTACTCTATCCTGATTGGTTAAAACAGGTCACATTGGGGGGTGTTGCTATTATAGCATATCACCATGGTTGGCACTTCTTTTCAAAAAGGGGCGATTCTGAAAATTAATAGTTAAAAAAAAACATATTTTAAACTTTCAACTTTTTAAAAAATGATTTGGGTTCCTCTAAAACGAGGCTTTGGTTTTTAAATGGCTGTTTTGTTGCCGCTGCCCCTGTCGATGTCCGTAACCCTCTTCTGGTCGGTTGCATCTCCTGTCCTGCCTGCTGCCACCAGTCACACCCCCTGCACAACCCTGATGCAGAATGTTTATAAATGCATTTACTGCCGTACCTTTCTCTCCACATCTTTTGCTGTACCCTGCATTATTTTAAATTGTTTCTTAACACAGGTCTCTCAGTTTTCCACATTGTCCAGTCGTAAACTTAGTCAGTTTGACAAGCAACCGGGTATGTCCCGGGTATGCAAATAACGTCTTTCTCGCCACTGTGATGCGCTAGTGCTGACGTGGTGTGGATACCTCTTCTGTCACTATCCTAGATAACAAAGGATGATTTAAAAACATTAAAAAAACAGCACTCTCACCTGATACGGAAGCATTTAAACTAGAAAGGAAGGGGGGAGAAATCAACAAAAAAACAGAAGGGAGACCGCATCAAAACAAGAGCAACAACTCAGGTAAGACAACCATTAAATGTATTTATCTAAATGCTAGAAGTATCAGAAACAAAATTCTAGAACTTGAAGCTACTGCACTAACAGGTAACTATGATGTGATAGGTGTTACAGAAACGTGGTTATCTGAGAGTGATGGGGACGAATATAATATTTGTGGGTATACACTGTATAGGAAAGACAGGCAGGACAGAAGAGGAGGAGGGGTAGCGCTATACATAAGAAACAGTCTTGAAGCCCAGGTGTTAAACCTGGACAAAGAAAATAAAACCGAATCAATATGGGTCAGAATGACAGACAAAAATTCAAAAGGCATAATAATAGGAGCATGCTATAGACCGCCAGATTCAGACGGTGAGCACAATAATCTGTTATACAATGACATTAGAAATGTGTGTAGCAAAGGAGAAGCCATACTAATGGGGGATTTCAACTTCCCCCAAATAAAATGGGAAAACCCGGTGGGTAGCGCGAAGGATGAAATAGAAATGGTGGAAATGACAAATGACTGCTTCCTAACACAATTTGTGAAGGCACCCACTAGAGGGGAGGCATGCCTTGATTTAGTCTTTTCAAATAACGAAGATAGAATAACTAAAACAGAGGTCAGAGAACCACTGGCAAACTCAGACCATAACATGGTCTCATTTGAAGTGTTTTTTAAATCCCCAAAAGTAAAGACTAAAGTTAAGGTTTACAATTTTAGAAAAGCAAACTATGAAGGCATGAAACAGAGACTAACAGAAGTAGATTGGAGTAAAATAGAGAAAACACCCACAGAAAAAGGATGGTTGTTCTTCAAAAATGTAGTACTAGAGGCGCAAAACAATTACATCCCTAAAGTAGACAAATCTAAATGTAAAACTAAATTGCCAAAATGGTTTAATAGATCAATTAAAAAAAAATATTCAGCGAAAAAAGGCACTTTATAGAGCATTAAAAAAGGACCAAAAAGAAAGTACGCAGAAAGAGTACACGGAACTGCAAACGCAAGTCAAAAAGGAAGTTAGAAAGGCCAAGAGAGAAATAGAAATGAACATTGCTAAGGGAGCTAAAACCAATTCCAAAATGTTTTTCCAATATTACAACAGCAAGAGAACATTCAAAGAGGAGATTAAATGTTTAAGAGATACAAATGGCAAAATCGTAGAGGAAGAAAAAAAAATAGCAAATATGTTAAATGATTACTTTTCACAAGTTTTTACAAAGGAAGATACTGACAACATGCCCCACATGTCATCCAGTTCCTATCCAGTTTTAAATAACTTTAGCATAACTGAGGCAGAAGTGTTAAAGGGACTAGGAGCTCTTAAAATAAACAAATCCCCTGGGCTGGATGAGATCCTCCCAGTAGTACTCAAAGAAATGAAAGAAGTAATTTACAAACCGCTAACCAAGATCATGCAGCAGTCTCTTGACACAGGGGTGGTACCGACAGACTGGAAAATTGCAAACGTAATACCGATCCACAAAAAGGGAAACAAAACTGAACCAGGTAACTACAGACCAGTAAGCCTGACTTCTATTATATGCAAACTTATGGAAACTATAATAAGATCCAAAATGGAAAATTACCTATATGGTAACAGGGTCCTGGGAGACAGTCAACATGGTTTTAGGAAAGGGAGATCGTGCCTAACTAACTTGCTTGATTTTTTTGAGGATGCAACATCGATAATGGATAATTGCAAAGCATATGACATGGTTTATTTAGATTTCCAGAAAGCTTTTGACAAAGTCCCGCACAAAAGATTAATTCTCAAACTGAATGCAGTTGGGATTCAAGGAAACGCATGTACATGGATTAGGGAGTGGTTAACATGTAGAAAACAGAAAGTACTGATTAGAGGAAAAACCTCAGAATGGAGTGTGGTAACCAGCGGTGTACCACAGGGATCAGTATTAGGTCCTCTGCTATTCCTAATCTACATTAATGATTTAGATTCTGGTATAGTAAGCAAACTTGTTAAATTTGCAGACGACACAAAAGTAGGAGGAGTGGCAAACACTGTTGCAGCAGCAAAGGTCATTCAAAATGATCTAGACAAGATTCAGAACTGGGCAGACACATGGCAAATGACATTTAATAGAGAAAAGTGTAAGGTACTGCACGCAGGAAATAAAAATGTACATTATAAATATCATATGGGAGATATTGAAATTGGAGAAGGAATCTATGAAAAAGACCTAGGAGTTTTTGTTGACTCAGAAATGTCTTCATCTAGACAATGTGGGGAAGCTATAAAAAAGGCTAACAAGATGCTCGGATACATTGTGAAAAGTGTTGAATTTAAATCAAGGGAAGTAATGTTAAAACTGTACAATGCACTAGTAAGACCTCATCTTGAATATTGTGTGCAGTTCTGGTCACCTCGCTATAAAAAAGATATTGCTGCTCTAGAAAGAGTGCAAAGAAGAGCGACCAGAATTATTCCGGGCTTAAAAGGCATGTCATATGCAGACAGGCTAAAAGAATTGAATCTGTTCAGTCTTGAACAAAGAAGACTACGTGGCGACCTAATTCAAGCACTCAAAATTCTAAAAGGTATTGACAGTGTCGACCCAAGGGACTTTTTCAGCCTGAAAAAAGAAACAAGGACCAGGGGTCACAAATGGAGTTTAGAAAAAGGGGCATTCAGAACAGAAAATAGGAGACACTTTTTTACACAGAGAATTGTGAGGGTCTGGAATCAACTCCCCAGTAATGTTGTTGAAGCTGACACCCTGGGATCCTTCAAGAAGCTGCTTGATGAGATTTTGGGATCAATAAGCTACTAACAACCAAACGAGCAAGATGGGCCGAATGGCCTCCTCTCGTTTGTAAACTTTCTTATGTTCTTATGTTCTTATGTTCTTATGATACTGTCACACATTTTGTGAGAAAGGGTCTGCGTGATTTAAAGGCAGTCTCGTTTGTGCTGTGTCATGATGAAAATGGACAGTAATATTTTACTTTAAAAAATTAATATAGAAACCAAGAATTACAAGAATTTTAACAAATCAAATAAAACTGCACTTTCAGTGGAAATGTTACATTCAACACCTGTAAATCTTTTTTTATTTAATTGATGCATTTTTTGATATTTTTTTAAAATGGTTTATGGAACTTTTTTCTTAGCTCAGTTTTAGGCGGTAGGATATTTAATAAAAATGGCTTTAGGTTAATTAAACATTTTTATTTTTATTTTTTTTTCAATTTAGTTAGTTAACCCGTTTTATAAGCGCAATAAAGGACTTCGGGGTGTGTGATATTGCTTTGTGACTTGCTGCACACCGGGGGTGTGGTGAGATTAGAGTATATCACACACCCTGTTGTGCCTTATTGCTTACTAACCCCATTCCATATGTATATGCTTGCATAATTGCCTAATTTTAGGTTTTGTTATGGAGGTATCTACAGTAGTCCAGCTGTTGTCGTATTGAAGTCTTTGGGTATTTAGAACCTTCTGGATGTACTTCTGCAGTAGCCTGTATTCTTCAGTCAGAAATCTAAATGTTGTTTTTTTTTGTTTTTTTTTTTAGACAAGTGGTGTATTTGTTAGGGGTATAGTTTGGTTTTAGGATAGTAATGAAATTAAGAGATTATCCCTGGAATATGGTAACAGGGTTCACTTCAGGTGTGCAGAGAATTGTAGCCTAGAACACTTTTAATAGAAAAAACAATGTTTGCTCTACTGCCTACACTGTCATTACCTTAAAATTATTCATACGAATGCATTTGAATACAAATTAAGTATTTTTTTGGTGAAATGTATGTCATACACGTCTTTGCATTTTGAAGTTTAACATTTCAACAAAAAAAAACTATAGGCTAGTACTTCTGGGCTTTTAAATATTTTTTTTACCCTTATCTAGTATATCAATAATTAAAAACACATCGGTGTAAAAAAACATTAATATTAATAATTTATATATATATATATATATAAGGTAATATATATATATATATATATATAGATATTGTAAAAATCAAATGGTGATGTTTAAAAATCTAATTTACCATAATTTTTAGATTAAAAATACAAAGTCTTTAGCTTTTTTATGTTTCAGGGTATTTTTTAAATCGTTTTTTATTTATTAGTCCCAAACCCGGTACTAATCTAATACCCTAGAGTATTGACGAGAGGCAGGGTATTTTTTATTTTTATTTTTTATTTTTTTACGAAACTCGGTCACACGGTACTGACTAATACATAGAGTAGACGAGAGGCTTAGAAACAGCCTTATAGATACAAGAGCACAAATAAGCAATGTCAGTGAAAGGAAAGTTAAATATAACGATCGTGGTCGTCTGCACTGCTAAAAGATTGAAATAGAAACCTTGTCAGGCAATGGAGAGTGCTCTGCATCACAATGATCAACAGCTGGATGTACATAATGTTAGATGTTTACATTTGAGAGCCTTTATATAGTTTCACAGTTCTTGGGATTTACAGTTTTGTTATGGTGCATTGCTGGACACTCTGTTCCGAACCCCCCCCCCCCCAAAAAAAAAAAAATATTCTAGCCCCTTTTGTGAAAGCACATTTTTTACTAGTTAAAAAGCAGAACTACATATGGTAGTGAGACTGTATTACGCAAAAATAAATGAAAACAGAAATCGATGCACTTCTCAAGATTGTGTTTTGTTTGCTATTATCTCAGAACTGCTACTTGAACCATGTCATAGCTAATTGCTGTTTTTTGTGTGTAAGAATTTGAGCGAAACTAATAATTATCTACCTAGTGTGTGTGTTTTTGTGTTTTTTGGGGGGGAATAACATCGAATTACAAAACAGCAGCGATCATTGAAATCAGGGCCGTAGCCAGCCATAAAAATCACAGAGGCACTTCCGTATAGAAAGTTAGTGTCTATCGGGGGCAAGCCCCTAAACTCCTACCTGATATTACGTAATAATATTCACTCCTATGTTGACGACACCCAGCTGAAACCCTCTGCCATGGTCCAGCTCTCTGCTTTCATTCAAGACATCGAGGCCTGGATGTCTACCAGTTTTCTTCAACTGAACAGTAACAAATCTGAACTCCTTCTAGTAGAACTTAAGAATCTCAATATAGGTTCCCTGAACCTCGGAAACTGTCTGCTGCTGCCTTCCCCTACAGTATGAAACCTTGGTGTACTTCTGGACAGCAACCTCTTCTTTGATGCCCACATCTCCATGGTCAAATCTTTCTTTTACCATCTTCAAAACATCTCCAAAGTCTGTCCCTACCTTTCCCTCCCAAATGTGGCTCGACTCAACTAGTGCAACTCTCTATATGGTGGTCTCCCAGCATGCACCATAAACCGACTGCAGCTAGTTCAGAATGCTGCTGCCAGGATCCTTGCCATATGTAAAAAACGTGATCACATTTCAGGTGATCTGCTGATCTGCTCTGTCCCTGCCTGCAAGCTGAGGTCCTCCGACTCTGCCCTGCTTGTTATCCCCAAGCAAAAGTGCACCACACTTGGACAACGCTCGTTTAGTTTCATGGCTCCGACTCTTTGAACTCTCTCCCAGCTTTGGTGATTGATGCTCCCACCGTTGCACGCTTTAAATCAACTCTCAAGACCCACTCGTTCTCTCTTGCTTTCCATGCACCTTAAGCCTGATATCTGCTATTAGCTGCTGCTTCTATTTCACGTAATATGTTACTATCATGTATTATGCAGTTTCCACTGTATTTAATGTACTATTTAATGTATTATGCACTTTCCACTGTTTAGTGTACTATTTCATGTATTATCATTCGTTTTATAACTAAATAAATATTAGGCCTATTACATGGTTATTTTTCCTAATGTATTTACCTTTTTGCTGCGAGAGGAGCTGCAGCTTTCTTCTGGAGACAAGACGTTTCAGCCCCGCTCCGGGAGCAGCAGAACCTGGGACGAGCACATTCCCTCCCTTCTTCCGACCAGCTCTCCTTCTCGCAGTTGGTTTGCTTGTGTGTTGCTTCGAACTAAATTCCCGACCACCGTTTAGCCAGGCTATTTATATTTTAAAAACTGCAAATTAAAATGATCCTCCAGTGGGACTGTTACCTTTTTTAAAAAAAATAAAGCGTCTCACCTGAAAGACAGAGCACAAAGAGGTTAAGTGACTTGCTTGGGGTCAGAAAACGAATAGGCTACATACAGTATAGGGCCAGACTGTATGTTTACACTTTTCAGGAACTTGGTGGTTTTTAGTATGTAGCCAGAAACACATGGCTTGATGTTAAGAAACTGGGTCATTCCATGAAGCTTCACACACTGGTTGGTTTACATGGTTAACATCACAGTCACTAGTTGTATTAAATTTAAAGGTGCACAACACACGCCTTTTAAGAAACTCGCCTAATTCGTCTTGTTGTAAAGGCAGAATTCATCATCAGTGTTTTGATGTTCTTTTGTCCCTGTGGTTCTGTATGCCTCAGTGTGACACGGGCGTTGTACCTACAGTAACCTATCCAATAGAAAGTCAAATATTACACATTTCATTTTGTTATATTTCAATTGAAAAGAGGAACAGAAAATACAGACGCTGCCTACTACTGTACAGTAGTTCTTGATTTCTACCTTTTTTTCTCTAATATACTCCACAGCAAACATTGATTAGGCTTCTCTTCTCTCTGTTTATTTGTAGATGCAGCGTGCATTTATAGTTTGATTCAGTGCTAAATGTTGGTTTTACTCGCCTCTTTTGCACAAACAGTTAACGTCTAAGTTGGAAGTTATTGCGGGAAGTTGCTCTTTACCATTATTACAGAGGGGTTTAAAGGTACAGTGTCCACGGATTATAAACAGGCAAACTACAGTAAAACATGTTGTTTTTTGACGTGCTACATTCATTGCCAGGTGTCAAAAATATCTGATAAACAGATCAAACCAAGAACGAAGTTCTCCTTATCTTCATGTAGCAAGAGTTCCTGCTTTTGTATTGAGTTAGATATTGAGCTGGTTGTCTGTGCAGTAAGACTGCTGTACAGTACCTTTCAATTTACTGGTAATTATTGGGATTCCAGATCAGTTACACCTGTTGTATGATGGCTTAAATGCTGTACTGCATCTCTCACACGTCATCTACTGACAGATTTGTGAAGACCACAGGTTTATTTTTAATGGCACGGTATGTACCACAGTACCTGCGATGAGCTACTTTTGTATGATGTTTAATACAATAAGCGTAAGTGTAATCATAGACTGTTTTGTTCAAAGGCAAACGTTAAATGATTAAAGTAGCATGTAAACCAAATTTCAGCTAGTGCTGTTATCACACGGTGATTAACCAGAACATTTGTTTCCTACAGTTTTGCCTGTGACCCTAACGAGTGAAAGAAGTACATTGTAAGAGCTGCTTCTCAAAGCTTAGGCCTGCAGAGATTGGTTGCTAGAGCTCACTGAAAGGATTCTGCCAACAGAGGCCCAGCTGTAGCTGTTGCTGTCAAGCTCACTTCTGTGAAGCTGGTGTTTGTGTTGAAAAGGTGTTAATGGTACACCGCCCAGTATAAAGTACACAAAAATTAAAATAAAACTAATTTCCTGTGTTCCTGTGTTGCATTTGAGGCTGCTCTTTTAAATTTTATGAAGTGTTATCTAATACCATGTCACCATACAATTTGTCTTCAGTTTAAGTGATTGCTTCCTTAATTATTGATTACAAATAAAGCATCACATTTATACATATTGACAATCTTATCTGTAGTGTACTGTAATACGGTAAGATAGTATGATTTAAGGTTACGGTTTTGTCACAGTGGTCGTGGAAAATCGTGAATTTGAACAAAAGTTTGTGAAATCTTGGATGTAAAAACAAATTTGGTTAGGCACTTCCTTTATGTCCTTTAAAATGCAGTACGATGCACTAAAAATACAAACCTGCGAGCATCTGTAAATTGTTTGGTTGTGTAGGCACACAACATTTATGTGTAGCTGTGTAGATCAGTGAATGAGATTTGTATTTTGTAGCTGAGCGAGTATGTAAATGAACACAGATTGGAGTTACTATAAACTCTTGGTTGTGATCTTCACGTACATACAGCACTTAAAACAAAAAATTGGGCTTGCATCTTCAAAAAATATTAATACTTACATTTTATTTCTTGACTTTTTTCATACAATGTAGTGTGCCCAAGTAGAATGTTGAAAATAAATACTCACTTTCTCTAAAACTAAACATTGTTAAACAAAATACTTAGATTGCCGTTGAATGTCTTTTTTTATTTCCTGCAAACGGTAGATAAAAAGAGAGGTTTATCTGTTTCTGATCATTTTTTCTGATCTTTGTGATACCCCATTTCTTGGACACGGAGCTACCGGTGTGACTTTTCAACTCCTCTGTTTTCTTGTTTGTTTTTATTTATTTTTACTGTCTTTACAGGTACAAAAATGTAACATTGACATGATTTAAAAAAAAAAAAAAAAAAAAAACTTGAAATGAAATTGATACCACAAAACAAACAAGTTGGGCTTTTAAATGACTGGTTTTCTAAAAATAAATAAATAAATAAATAAACTGAATTTAAATGAATTACTTCATTAATAGTCTTCATCTCATCAAACAGGGTTGGCTGATTTTAAGTCAATTTAAATCCCTTGATTATTTAAAAAAAACAACAACAATTGATTTAAATATTTTTTCATTTACTACTTATTTTATATAGTTTCTCAAGGTAAATACATGAAAAGTATGTTTTAAAAACCTTTTATTAACACAAATATCTTTAACTCTTGCTGTCTATAAACTTTGATAGATGAAATGGTAGCCGTATTAGTCCAGAGATGATAGACCAGGGCTTTTCAAACTCAGTCCTGGGGACCCCCTGTGGCTGCTGGTTTTCGTTCCAACCAAGCTCTCAATTACTTAACTAGACCCTTAATTGAACGGTTAACTTGCTTAATTAGACTCTTTTTTTTACTTGTTTTCAGCTCTTGAACAGTTGCAGAGTTCAAGTTACTTATCAAATGTTATAGCTAACTTGAACTCTGCAACTGATTAAGAGCTGAAAACAAGTAAAAAAGGTCTAATTAAGCAAATTATCTGTTCAATTAAGGGTCTAGTTAAGTAATTGAGAGCTCGGTTGGAACAAAAACCAGCAGCCACAGGGGGTCCCCAGGACCGAGATTGAGAAGCCTTGTGATAGACAAAGAGAAGGAGATGTAATAATAATATTCACAAGCTTTCAAGACCTCAAAGGTCTCTTCTTCAGGTGAAAGTAGGAAAGAGAGATTGATGTTTAAACTTTTTTTTTTTTTTTTTTTTTGATAAAGCCAATGGAAGTGAATTACCTAGCAACAACGTTGCTTAGAATATGCAGGGAGGGCTCACAGATATACAACTAAGCAAGATTTTTTTTGATAGTTATTTAAAGTCAGAACAATGAACTGAAACACATCTAAGCAAGGTTTTTATAGTTGCCTTTACTGAAACAAACAAACAAAAATGTTTTACTTGAATATTATTTTTAGTTCACAGGGGCTATTTTCTGTTGTGAAAGGTTATATCTCAAAATGTTAATAAATAATGAAAAGATTTATTTTCATTTTTTTTAATAAGTTTATAAATTTGTTTTATGAAAGCAGTAAGGCACCTGAGGGCTGGGTTGCGCTGGATATTACCATTTCTTGGTTGGTTGCAGGCACAAACCATGCCCTCTTACTGCATAATTCTAGAGTTCATATTTTAAAAACTGTACTATTAGTTTGTTTTATCCACTTTACTTAAACACTGTGATTATACCAGAACAGACAATGTTTTTGGTGTGGTGAAGATGCCACTGTTTCTGTGCTAAGCTGCCGGTCTTAGTTGACCAAGGAAATTAAATGATTTAGTAGCAAAAAAAAAAAAAAGAACACAGCTTTTAAACTGTCACAGGACAACGGGGCAAATAATTCAGATTTTTGTGACCTGAATTTTACAGTTTAATTACTTCTCTGACTTGTTTGTAACATTGCTTGACAAGCATATATTGATGTACTGCCCCTGTTATTTAATTTTACAACTTACCAACATGCTCTAGCCTTGTATGCATTGTACTGTGATCTCTGCTGATCAGCTCTGGGGATTTCCTCCTTTGTGCGTTTCCTCCTTTGTAGCTGGTTGTAGATTAGCAACATAACAATTGTTTCATGAACATTCAAGGTAGCTACATCTTTTTTTTACATTTTTTTTCTTTATCATATTTGATCTTGTTTACCATTTGGGCTATGTAAGCCTACGTGTTTTTGGTTTTGTGGAAACCCCACTGTGACCTATGACCCAACATGGCTGCTCTGTGGTCATGCCCTTGCTATCATATTGTTTTAACTGCTGGTCCTAACAGAGATGTAATTTTATATAACCGTGCATCTTACTTCATTAGCAGACATACAAATAATTAGATTTAATACAGTATGAAACTAGAGTAAGTCATGAGGTGGTTAAGGTTTAATGCATTTGTTGCAGAACTGGTTTTCTGTTTATTGTGAAACATTCCGGCCTCATGTTCTTGGCCTAAAAGCTTTAAATAATGACTCCAATCAATTAATGACTGGCTGTTTTAGTGTTGTCTGGCAACTCCAGAAATCCTGCTGTGGTGTAAATGTCTTGACAGGTTATGTGAAAGAACAAGAAGAGTGCAGAATGCTGCGGTGGCTGTGAAGCTGCTGGCAGCCTTGTGTGTTGCCCAAGAGACTTTAGTTATCAAGGTGGCATACTGCAAGTGTATAAAATCTTTTGTTAATCCACAAGGCCTCTTGTATAATTCCATACACATGTAAGGGAAAACAAGATGTTTCATAGAGTAATCCAAGAGCTGCTTTAAAACTAGTTACTGTACAGTAACTGAGCCTCTTGGAGATTAAATGTACTCTATTTAAAAAAAAAAAAAAAATCTAGAGCCCACCATTTTATTAATCCTACCTTGCTTTTATCTTTCTTTGGTATTGGAATATTTTTAAGGAGAGCAATACAAATTACAAACTTATGTGAAATGTTTTCATTTTCATTGGGAGACTGAATGACTGACTATAGACATGAAATATCTGTGCTGTATTATATTATGTTGCGAATGCTACCGATCTTTCTTTCTTTGAACCCACTATACAGTTTGGCTGCCATTTGGCTTTCCTATAATTTGCTACCAGTAATGATTTGGAAAATCTACCGTATTCACTGAGCACTTGACTTGTCTGTATCGTTTATCTTCATTTTGTTTCTTTCTGTTGCAGTTGCATACTGACTCAAGGACATTTTGGGCCATTAATGGACAACATAATGTAACGTTGTTTTGCGCAAAGATTAACTGCATGCAAAAGTGGGCCTTGGTGTTTGCTTAAAAATATCTTGTATTCAAATTAGCCATATGCTTTTGCTTGTTACTCCTATCCAGAAGCACATGCAAACAAGTGTAATTATGGTGCTTTGTGTGTTTTAACTCAAGTAGTCATTTAATATACTATGCTATATGAGGTTTCAGGCACATATAGAATAGAATGATTTTGATTCAGCCCTTGAGCAGAGGGAATGTAGACAAACAATTCTTGATATTAGCATCTTGGTTTGCACTAAGATCTGTAATCAAAGGAGGATTACTGAACCAGTTGATCCTTTAGCAGAAGGATCTCCTCCCTATGACTGATCATGTATAATTGTGAACTGCTTACTGTTACCGTGTAGTGTCTGTGATTAATGGAACTTAATGCTGCCTTTGCCCTCCGGATGCTCCTGAAAACAATGCCTTGGTCTCAGTGGGTTACGCTGGTAAATTATTCAAATGGCTTCAACAAAAACTGGATGCTTTTCCCCCACAGGCTTATTCACTTAATGCCACTCCTCGTAAGTGTTTTGTACCAAATATGTTACTTCATTTTGTGCCCTGGTTTCTGACTTTTTGTTAATAACTGTTTCATAATTTTGTATTCATTTTAATGAATAAGCAGTGTATTATAGGTAGGGCTTTTGATTTCTGATTTTAACCGATAAAACACCCCCGATACAAAAAAAAAAAAAAAAAAAATCGGTGGATAGCCAATAAACACTGTAAAACACCGGGAAAATTATGGAAATGGTTAATCAATTCACGTTGACTTTACCCTTTTCCCATTAAAAATGAATTAAAACCTACTGTAAAAATAATAATAAATACATTTCCCAGTGCTTCTGGGCAATGTCCCGCCTTCCTGACTTGTATCTATCATTGGTTCGTTCTGAATACTTTAAACCCGCCCCAACTACGAGTGACAGCACATTCGTACATTTCTGTTGGTGACCCCGCTTGCGAGACTTAAAACGATATTACAGTCAGGATGCAGGCTTGTTAGCAGGATTTAAACCTGTATTACAGTTAGGCTATAGAGGATTTAAAACAGAATTGTGGCAAAATGTACAAAAATGCCTACACAGAAAAACCCCGGAAGAATGTGCCCATGACCATAGCGATTTTGTTGTGGAAGACGGCAAAGGAAAGAAGGGACAACGTCAGTGTGTGAGTACTGTCAAGTTACTGTACATATTGTGAGAGGAAAAAAAACCCCAAAAAACAGACAAGCATTTTGGAAAGTAACTGAAAACACTTTCATACAGTATATCAAAAACAAAAGCCCCGAAAAAAACCAAACGGTTTACATAAAAATCGAAAGCACCGAAAAATACAGTTAATAAAACCCGAAAAACAGAAGCCCTAATTATAGGCCTGGGCAAAATGTTTTCTGACACATTGTTGAGCTTTTTAGACTTTCTGTTTTACTGTCTTGACATTTATTAACCTAGAGTGCTTTTTAAATTGTTGTAAATATAGCATGTCTGTTGATCAGTCAGAAACTTTGCAATGCTTTCTGCAGGGAGGCAAGAATAGCAGACTGATCTATAGCCTGCAGCTATGGCCAACCACTTCCTGATACTGTGTATTGACCTGCATGCTGCGCGCATTTGGTTGGCAGGAAATCAAAGTGCTAATTTCCCAATACTCTTTCCTTGTGTCAGCAGAACAGCACACATTGTGGGCCATAATTAAATATTATTGGTTTGCAATTTAGAGTATACCTTGTCCAACCACGTCAACCAGTTTGTCCCTGGTTGTGTTGTTTTCTTAATGATATTTTGTACTGCAGTAAAAAGTGGATTCGTTGTGTTTGCATGAAAAAGGAAAATTGTCTGTTTACACTATAGAGTGAGGTGACAGAGAGGACAAAAGTGAAGGATTGAGACTGCAGAGAAATGAAAAGCAAGTGAGCAATTTATCAACCAAAGAACTACCATTATGGGCTTGTATACAGTCCTCCCTTTCCTGCTCTTGGACCTGTTAGTAAATCATTTTACAACCTCCTTTTCATTTACAAATATGGGTGTGAAAATTGTGGTACACTTTGAGCAAAGGCATGTCTTCCTCAAAAATCACCATGTGACAATATAGACCTTTTTGCTTATGCATACTGTACTGTAGGTTAATAAAAGGCGAGACACTTGGTATTTAAGGATTTCTCAAGGTTGTGCTCACCAGCAGAACAGTAGTGGTCTTCACCATTGTGCAGGACTCGTCCGTCGTATTTATTATATGTTCACCTGTAACTTCATATACATAATCTAATGCAACTAGCCCAACGTTAGAGCAACATGCACACTTGTGCTTTCATTAGCGTGCCATTACACTGAAGGCAGCATTAGCTGAAACTCTTGTTTCCAGTTGTATTGCATATTAGTTACAAACAAAACACTTTTCTCTCAGGCGCTGCTCCATCATAGTAACTAGTACATCTAATGGATTATATGTATCATGGTTGTTTCCTGTAAAGACTATGCAGAAAAATATAATCTCAATACGTTCCTGTTTCCAGTGTTGCTCCCTGAACTACTTTATAAAAGTGCTTGAATATTCAACAACATTCCTTAATTAGTAGCCGAGGGATGTGCTCACAGAACGACATTATCAAGCAGCTTGAAACGTCTTCGCAGACCCAGCGTTCCTGTTACGGGTACAGTAGTAATCATGCTGGCCCCTTGGTTTGCAATGTGCAGTACAGCACTGAAGTCCTGCCTGGCACTGGACCCCCTTTGAGCTGCGGAACAATTGCTTAATCATGCAGCTGTTTATCATCAATCAAAAATTAAAATGGACAGTAAAAAAAAAAAAAAAAGAAAGATAAAATAAAACTTATCCAGACGTCAAGAAATTAAATATTACTGCATACAGATTTCAATCAAAGTCTTTCTTTGCTCATTTTGATAAGTCTGTTTTGTCTAAAATCATTACTTAAAGTGCACAACTTGTCAAAAGCTGTTCATTGAAAACAGCCATTGTAATCTTAACCACTTCCAACTATGTGAGCCCAGGTCCTTTATCACCCTGTATTGGTATTGCTAGAGCTGGACATTTCTAAAACACTGTATACTCTTAATATTGGAGTGCACAGTGTGTTCCTATGCATATTTCACATTAAAAATGATCTGAAGTGGGAAGTAGAGCAATATGAAGAGTACTTTCTTCTCAAGAGAAAGCTCTTCTTTGCCAAGTGACAAGACACATTATTCAAGAAGTCTTCTAAAGCGCAGGTATTAGAAAAAATGGATGTTGAAAATTGCAGACAAGGCAAAGTTTAAATTCTTACTGTGTGCCATGCTTTGGGGAGCTGAATGGTATCACTTGGAGTAAGTACAGAATTAAATGCTCTGAGATATTTGGTTTCCGCTAAGCTGGGCTTGTAGTATGTTGAAAGGAATTTACAAAGATGCCTTATCACAGATAAGAGTTCTGCGTTTAAGCATTAACTTTAAGAACAGGTAGGACAATGTCGGTAACAAGAGCGCAGTGTTCCCCCAAGTTTCATTCTAAGCATCTCGAGTAGTGAAAATGGATGGATGTTTTTGACAGCAAGGAACTACAGTTCATCAAGGGGCAGGCTGCCAAATATTATAGATTCTGTTGCTGTAAAATCATCAGAATTTGAGGCTAATCCATCAGAAACAGTTTTCAGTGACTGGTATGGGTGTGCAGCTGTCTTTTATCCCACCACTTTCTTTACCATTGTAAGTTCCTTGGTAAAGTAGTTGTGTTTTAAATGAACACTCGTTTCGACTGTTTGTACTTTTGCATCACTATGCATTGATTTTATTGTACGCTGTGGATACCTAATAGTGCTATAAGATAGGAACAATTATGTACAGTATCAGTGAGGTGGGAAAAAAGCAAATGAATGGAGAATTGTTACTGTAATCTGAGGATACTACATTTAAATTAATGAAATGGACATTGACAATGACTACGTGTTTTTGTTCTTTCCTTGTCAGCCTTAAATAAAATGAGGCAGTATGTTTAAAGTGTACGGTGTTGCACCTTATTACCACTTTATAACACACTGACTTCACAACTGCATATTTCTGGCGGACTGAGGCAGAACCGTTGCTTTGAAACTGGCTACGAAGCTGCACACAAATTTGAGATGGAGTTACAGTGGGAGGTGGTACATTGTAACAAGCAGACAACGTTGGAAAATTTCTTATTTTAAAATTGTGTTCTTTAGAATTGATTGTGAGTACAACACGTATTTTATGTTTGTTTTACTCATTGTAAGGACAATTGTAGTACATCGTTGTGCAGTACTATTTAACCCTACCCTTTTTTTTTTGTTTGTTTGTTTTACACATGCGTGAAGTAAACAGCTCTATGTTTGGGTATTTCATGTTTCTCATGTTCAGGTTCATTTTTTAACACTGTAACATTTAAAACACATGTGTTTCAGTGCCATGTCTGTTTACGTCCCACCCCTATCACTTCTGATTGGCTAGCTGTTGAAGAAGCTGATCTTCTATTGGTTACATAAAACCCAGAAATGGCAGCCTTAGAGAGCCTCTGGAAACGCACAGGCTAATCTTTTAAATTTAAGGCATTTTTTAAGTTTCTTTGTAAGTTATCAAATAAGTGTTACTGCTTTCTTCATACACAAACTTGACAGTTAAATTCTGAAATTTAGTAAAGTTACACAAAAAAATCAGTAAAATAAAACACACCATAATCACTTAGGTATTAGTTGATTAGAAAAACAATTGTGTTTTGTAATTTTAAAAATTCATGGTCAATGTACTTGTTGAGATGTTAAAAAAAAAAAAAAAAAATACAAAATTACATTTTACTGCTTAGAAGCATTTCAAGACAAACTTTCTCTGGTAAATAATTCATGATTTCTTTCTTTATTTTAGTGTTTCTAAACTAGTTTGCGGTTTACCATATTTCTATATATATATATATTTTTTTTTTACTTTGGAACATAAGCAATATTTCGTTATTTATTGGACATGCACAATCCATTGATTTTTGAAACTATTAAAACATGAAGATTGAAAAATGTTTATTATGATATAGATTATGCTCTGTATATACAGTGCCTATAGAAAGTCTACACCCCCTTAACTTTTTTTCACATTTTGTTGTGTCAGTGATTTTTTTCCTCTTATCTACACTCCATACTCCACACTGTTAAGGAGAAAAAAGTTTTTATTGAGAAAAAAACGATATATTAAATACAAAACTGAAAGATCATAATTGGATAAGTCTCCACCCCCCTGAGTTAATACTTGGTGGAAGCACCTTTGGCAGCAATTACAGCTGTGAGTCTGTTGGGATAGGTCTCTACCAACTTTGCACACCTAAATTTGGCAATATTTGACCATTCTTTACAAAACTGTTCAAGCTCTGTCAAGTTCCTTGGGGAGCATTGATGGACAGTAATCTTTAAGTCATGCCACAAATTTTCGATTGGATTTAAGTCGGGTCTCTGACTGGGCCACTCAAGGACATTTACCTTTTTGTTCCTTAGCCACTCCAGTGTAGCTCTGACTGTGTGCTTTGGGTCGTTGTCATGCTGAAAGGTGAACTTCTGTCCCAGTTTCAGCTTTCTTGCTGAGAGCAGCAGGTTTTCCTCAAGGACTTCTCTGTACTTTGCTCCATTGATTTTCCCTTCTATCCTGACAAGTGCCCCAGTCCCTGCTGATGAGAAACATTCCCATAACATGATGCTGCCAGTAGGGATGGTGTTCTTTGGGCGATGCGCTGTGTTGTGTTTGTGCCAAACATAACACTTTGCATTTAGGCCAAAAAGTTCCACTTTAGTTTCGTCAGACTGCAAAACTTTTTGCCACATGGCTACAGAATCTCCTGAGTGTTTTTTTTTTTTTTTTTTTGCATACTTCAAAAGGGATTCAAGGTGGGCTTTCTTGAGTAATGGCTTCCTTCTTGCCACTCTACCATACAGGCCAGATTTGTGGAGTGCTTGGGATATTGTTGTCACATGCACACTTTGACCAGTCTTGGTCATAAAAACCTGTAGCTCTTGCAATGTTGCCACTGGCCTCTTGGTAGCCTCTCTGATCAGTCTCCTTCTTGCTCGGTCATCCAGTTTGGAGGGATGGCCTGATCTAGGCAGGGTCTTTGTGGTGCCATACACCTTCCACTTCTTAATAATCATCTTGATCATGCTCCAAGGGATATTCAGGGCCTTTTGATATTTTTTTATACCCATCCCCTGATCTGTGCCTTTCATCAACTTTGTCCCAGCAGAGGGAACCTACAGGAACTGCTGAATTGATCCTGAAATGATGTGAATCACTATAATTTAACACATGTGGAGGCCACTTAACTTAATGTGTGGTTTTGAAGGTGATTGGTTATACATGAGCTAATTTAGGATTGCTTTTGAAGGGGGGTGGACACTTATCCAACCAAGCTATTTCAGTTTTTATTTTTAATTAATTTCCTACAAAGTTCTAGAATATTTTTTTTTTTCACTTGGAAGTTGTGCGGTAGGATGTGTAGATAAATGGGGGGAAAAAAAAAAAAAACCCTGAACGATTTTAGTGCATTTTAATTCCAGGCTATAAGGCAACAAAAGGTGAACATTTTGAAAGGGGGTGTAGACTTTCTATAGGCACTGTGTATGTATGTATATGTGTGTGTGTGTGTGCGCGTGTGTGTGTATATATATATATATATATATATATATATATATATATATATATATATATATATATATATATATATATATATATATATATATATATATATATATATATATTTCACACACACAGTGGTCTGCAGAAGTATTCACCCCCCTGCAAAGTTTTCACATTTTGTTGCCACCTGGGCTTACTCCATGACACTTTCAAATTAAACTTTGCATGTAGAATCTATACAAACTACTCCACATTGATAAAGTAAAAAAAATCCATATAGAATATAAACAAGTAAGATTTACAGAGAAAAACAGATCAATCTCAGTTGCATAAGTATTCAACCTCTTTGCTACTGCACCCCTAAATCAGCTCAGGTGCAAATTATTTGTTTGAAAGGTCAAAAGTGGTTTACCTTGTAGATAATTTCCCTCAGGTATATAAAGACTTTCAAGCTGCAACTCACATAGTGATCCAACAAAGCAACCGTGAAGACCAATGAGTTTTTGAAACAAGTCAGGAATAAAGTGGCAGAGAGGCACAGAGCAGGAGAAGTGTACAAGAAAATTTCAAAGGTGTTAATTATCCCTCTCAGCACACTGAAGTCCTTCATTAAGAAATGTAAGATGCATCATACCACCCAGACACTACCCAGATCAGGTCGCCATCCCAAACTGTGCAGCCGGGAAAGTAGGAAACTGGTTCGGGATGTCACTCTGAAGCCAACAATGACCTTGAGAGATCTGCAGTGTTGTGTGTCTGAGATGGGAGCCAGTGTTCACACATCAACAATAAGCCGGTTCCTACACAAAGCTGGCCTGAATGGACGGGTGGTAAGAAAGAAGCCATTACTCATAAAGCCTCATCTTAAAGCACGTATGGAGTTTGTGAAAAAGCATGTAGATGATACTGCAGACATGTGGAAAAAGGATTTGTGGTCAGACAAGACAAATATTGAACTGTGTGGTCTAAATTCCTAAATGCAAAGTATTATGTCTGGCGCAAGCCCAACACTGCACATCACCCAGCCAACACCATCCCAACTGTCAAGCATGGTGGTGGCAGCATCATGTTATGGAGATGATTCTCTTCAGCAGGGATTGGGAAGCTTGTCAGGATAGAGGGGAGAATGAATGGTGCAAAGTACAGACGAGTCCTTGAGGAAAACCTGTTTGAGTCAGCCAAAACTCACATTTCAGCTGGACAATGACCTGAAGCACAAAGCCACACTTGAGTGGTTAAACAACAGAATTAATGTTCTTGAGTGGCCCAGTCAAAATCCTGACTTGAATCCAATAGAAAATTTATGGCGAGACTTGAAGATTGCAGTCCATCGACGATCACTAACAAACATCAGAATTGGAGTAATTTTCCTGTGAAAAATGGGCAAAAATGTCACCATCCTACTGTGCAAAGCTAGCAGAGACCTATCCAAAAAGACTCATAGCAGTAATTGCTGCAAAAGGTGCTTCTACCAAGTACTGACTTAAGGGGCTGAATACTTATGCAACTAGTAAGTTTAATTTTGTATATTTTATTTGCATTTTTGCTGACATATAACAGTGTTCAGTTTAACCACTACAGCTTTGTATAAAAAAAAAAAAGTTAATTTGAAAAACTGTGCACACGTTATTTGTAATTCAATAAATTGTGACATTATTGGTAGGGGTGAATACTTCTGCAAACCAGTTTGTGTGTCATTGTGACAGGGAGCGGGTTCGGTGGTTCCTGCACAAGTGTGTATGTGTGCCTGTGATTTAAATCAGCTGCGACGCTCAGCCGGAGACGCGTTGCTAAGCAACCAGCTGAGTGGCAGACTGGCCCTGAGCTAAGATGATCGGGAGATCTGGATTGGCTGAGGGGCATGTCTGGGGATGCAGCGCAGAGCTCAAAAAGAGGCAGCGCTACAACTCTGGACGATTGCAACGCCATTGACACACAGATGGGCGCTATGTTTGTTTACATCTAAGCGGGAGCGTCTGCTCTGCAGGAACTGTTACCACGGGAACCTTTAAACTGTAAGACGTGCCTGTGAAGGCTCTGCCCAGCCAGGACTGTCGGAAGAGCCCAGAGTCGCTGGGAGGCTGGGACTTCGGAAGCAACAGAACAGAAGTAGGTCAGCTTAGGGGATGTGGATCCCAAAACAGTACAGAGAGGGTTACCATAGACTAGTAGGTTCCTGGCGCGGGACTTTCCATGTAGTGGGACTAGCGCTCGTCACTTTGTGTGGCAACCTTTTATTTTTAGCTTTTGTTTTTGTTTTTATTTCTTTATTAAATGGGACACTAAGGCTACCATTGTTGGTACCCTAGTGTCAGTTTGGTGTTCAAATGAAATCTGCGTGCCTGTGCTGTGTATCAGCACCAATGCTCTGTGTCTGTATTTTCCAGTTACTATCAATGCATGTAACATGTCATATATATATATAAATAAATACATTAAAGACCGTAAATCACATGGCAATATGTATGTATGTATGCTTCATTCATTTATTTATGTATTTATTTTACAGTGAGATTAGTGCAGGTAAAGAATGTTGCCCTACCAAAAAAGAAAAAAAAATATATATATATAATTGAAATAAACAGAAGAAAAAAAATCAATTTTGTCTTTGCAGAATTTGATGGAACCTATTGTGTGGATTTTTGTAGAAAAACAGTACAAAATGCAGAGAAACATGACAGGTTATACACAAGTCTTTTAAAAACCTGGGGTTCAGCAATTACAAAACTGAGAACTTCAAGAAAAATAAGAATTCCACAAAGCAGCACTAGTAAATAGTTGGCAATGATTTTGTATCTGTGAAACAAACTAAAACACCTGTACCATTTTTTAAAAACTTTTATTTCAGCTTATAGAGAAAGTGGAAGAAGCAATTTTTATATTTTATGAATTCCCAAGTATTGCTTATTATAGTTGTACTCTTAGTATGGTACTTACATTTTCTAGCAAATGTGTTCCAAACTGCACTGAAAGGAGTATTTCGTGAGGTGCGGTCACAGAACCTTTTCTGTATCTTGATGAATTAAGTGAACCAGTCAATCTACAGGGCTAGATCTGCCCCTGTTAATCACTAATTGATTGTGTTCACTGTTAAATAAAACCAAAATCCTGCAAGTTATATTCTACTTTTTTGTGTGTTTGTTCTTTTTTGTGTGTTTGTCCCTTGGACAAGTTTTTTTTTTTTTTTTCGAAGATTGCACACCCCTGCCTCGATACATGGGTTACAATACAATGCGTATCGAAATGCGATTAATAGAACATGGCAAATTGTTTGTCTTTTGTTATTTCGAACTTGCAAGATAAATTACGTTTTTTTTGCTTTTTTTTTTTTTTTTTTTTTTTTAAAGTATTAATGTAAACAAGTACAAAAAAGTGATCAACTGCTGAAATATTTCGAGTAGCTTAATATCTCTTATGAAAATTTACCAAGGTATCTTTGCAGTTTTGCCATGCTTTTCCCATGGCTATACTATGCTGTAGTTCAGCTTGGTTTGCCATGTTTATTAATATGCTTTACCATACCTTGCTGTGCTTTGCTATGCTTTTACTATGCCTTATTACACTATGCTATGCTTTAAAAATGGTACACTTGTACAGTAGTCTCCACGTATAGGAACAGCTCCTAAGAGAACACTTCTGATTAGGGAACAACCCTGGCGTGAAAGTGAATTTTCCCATTGTAAGTGCTCTCCCTAAAGGAACACTCCTTAAAATAACACCTTTTTGGCACTGATTAACGAGGCGTTGCCAACCAATTAAAAACTGATACAGTACTGTTTTGTAACCTGATAGCTCATCATCATCAGTTTATTCAATGTTTTCTTACTCGATCTGTTTATGAAAAGATTATTCTAATCTTCATTACTAGTAAACATATTTATGAATATGACACATAAATGAAAATAATTGTTTACATTTGAGAGAAATGATTCAACATGCTCATACTATACACCAGGGGTATTCAATAGACATTTTGACCAGACCGCCAAGTCGTATGCCAGTCTATGTTTTTACTTGCATTCACATTGGAAATGCTGTGAATTTTTCAGACAACATAGTTCTTATGGGAGTTTGGTTCTTATGAGAGGGTACAGTAGGTGTTGTGATGCAGGGATGGAAATAAGACTCCCTTTGCATAGCAGTATGATCCATTCCTAGTTTCACTACCAGTTTACAGGGCATACCTGAGCTTGTTACCTACACAATGTGTTTAATCAAGCTCCTAGTAAAACCTGGAATGGATGAAACTGCTATGCAATAGGAGTCTTATTTCCATCCCTGTTGTGATAGTAAGTAGCAGATGCTCAGTGTGAGCTATGAATAAAATAATTTACAATAAGTCAACAGTATGAGCAGCTTAAGTGAAGTGCTGTGTGGTCTGTTTTGTAAACTGCTGTGGTCTGTTTCGTAAACCTTCCATTCTCTGGCTAATTAAACACTGAATGTGGTACCATACTGTAGTACTCGTGTGTACGAAGCTTCACTTTGCAAGCAATGGTAGCGCAACAGACAGAACCCAGCCACAACAGATATTGCATCATTCCGCGATCCACCAAAATGTGTGCAAAGCTTAGCAAGAAGTATGGTGATGACGATTTAAATTGTCAAATTCTGCAATCTGATCAGGCTAACAACACATGCAGTAAAATTTTTATTTTTAATTCACTTGAAAGAAAAAGCACAGTGATTTCACCTTTTTTTCAGTTCAGTTTTTTCTTCTTGTGCTTCAGTTTTGTTTGCTACACTTTGCTTTGTTTTTTTGCAATGGTGAAACAGTGTTTGGCTCTGCTAACCCAGACTCATAAGAATACAGTAGTTGTACAATTATATGGATATGGCAGGGAAAGAACTCATGCAGTAATAAGTCAGTAAAGAAAGCTGACCAGTGAAAATTAGTTTTGACCCCCCCAGTTTGAGAACCACTAGACGACACTCTCTGTGAAATTATAGGTGTAATTGCAGCGAATAGGTTCCAATGGGGGCTTTTAATTCGTACAATTAGCACGCTTCAGTGATGAAAGCAATATCTGCCCCTGAAACTATTGGATGTACAGGTACAGTAGGTGAATTAATGTAGAAATGGCAATCATGCAAACCTTTGTACTGAACACAGGTTGGATTGCCGACTAGGTGGAACCATTAAGCCCCAGTTTGAAATTACTGTAGCGCTAGGTGAGTTTTACTGGAAGCAGTCCCTGTACTACAGACCTTAATATTTCACCATATAATTCCTTCCAGCAGTAGTGAAGAGCTTGAATTGACCAATTTCTGTATCCTTTCACAATCTTTCTTATCAGTTTCATACAGCTGTAGTCTAAATACTATAACTGTGTCATCGGTATGCAGCCTGATTCAAGAATGTGGCATCCTTCTAAATACACTGCAGTTTAGAAATTATGTGGCAGCAAGGGGTATCATTTATAGTTGCTGCGGTATTACAACTAAACAGCAGTAAATAAGTTCCTGTTGTAATGGACTGGTGTAGGCATTATCCTGCCCGCTAATCCTATACTGTAGCTCTGTAATGTTCATTTGAACTCCCTGTAGGCATAGGACATGTAATGGGTTTCCACAAAACAATCCTGATTTATTCTGTGTTGTGATCTGCCTTGTTTGTTAACGAATGGTTTACATTGTCCTCCCCAGGAATTCTATGCAGCCGGGTGGCAGAGCGTTGTAGCCGGGAGCACTTTTAACGGGAAAATAAACTTGCCTTACCTTAAATATATAATACGACAAATAATTTTAATAATGTGTTGTCTTTCGTTGACTATATCTGGTTGGGCTTTTTAATGTTCTACATTTTCTTTTTCTTTACTGTTTTTTATTATGGTAAATTAATGTGCTTATTTAGGCACTCTACGATTTGACTGGGGAAAGATAACCATAGGTTTGTTGGAGTTCAAGAAAAAAAGTAACCTTTTCAGTTTTAGCTTAATTATGAGCTTATTTCTTCATTTAAATAGTTTTCTTTAAGTTTTCATGGCATTTTGTTAATGCACGTCTTGTGGTTCCAAGATTTTTTATTTTTTTTTCACCCAGCAACGCACAAGTGATCTAGTCCCAATCAATCCTTATTGTTAAAGGCACAGTAGAATCTGCAAGATGGTCGGATTGGCTTTTTTCAAGGAAAAAAGGCCTGGGGAGAACCCTGGGTTTATACAAGGACACATTCATCTGATATTCATACAGAATAGAGATTTTATGAAAGGTTGGGACAATATTGAAAATCTCTGAAATGATAATTGCGGAACAAAAAATCGCGGTAAATGCAATGGCCGTGGTGTTTGCTTATTTAGATTCTGCTGGTTATACAAGTATAAAATACAGTAGTCCCTCGTTAAGCCGAGAACAGGTTATTTACCTGGGATAATTAAGTTTGGTTAAAAAAATAAATAAAACGCATGCACATTTTATACTGCACAGTTTATTTTAAATGTATTTCCCTTTTCGCTAAACTTCCATTTCTGTAATGTGTTCTTTGTACACATGACATTAAAAATGACTGTACAGTATACAAATTGTAAAATCAAATGAATACCCAGTGTATTTTTCTTTTACTTTAGCCTATAGGCTACTCTAAATAATAATGGTAACACACTAAATAAATCATGCCTTAATTGTATTATTATTTTATTATTTATATAATAAAAGATTGTTTTAAGTTGAAACTAAAATAATTTAGTGCACTTTCTTTTAGGGCTGTGCTCAAAGGTCTGTTCACTAGCCAGGAATTCAAAGGTAGTTCTAAACCAGTGTTCTTCACTAATCTTCAGAAAGGGGGCCACTTTCGCCGATAAGACATCAGTGTGATAGCCGCTATACCGCCTTTTTCACATTTGTGTATTGTCGGGGGCACAACTAAAGTCCACCAGGGGCCGCCATTGGCCCGCAGGCCTTGCAGTGAAGAACACTGTTCTAAACCTTTGAAGGTTTGTCAGGCAGCATTCACATACTGTTTGATTTTCAGATTTTTTTTTTCTCTTAACAGAAACCGTTTGACAATGTGTGAATACTACTAAATCAAACATTAAATGTCACTCACATGCAACATTCAATCTTTTGATTTGTGTAGTTGTTTTAAAATCCACTACCGAATCATTATATGTAGCAACTCTATATGGTGCCACTGCCATGCATTGGAGCAGGGTATAGTGTTCAAAGCACTGGGGAGGGTACTGTATTGCTTCAGCAAATACAGTACCCCCCCCCCCCCCGTTCTTGTTATCCAGAGGCAGAACTTTAATTTCTTAAAATTGCCCACCTGCTATTTTCTAAAATAGTCCACACCTGTTTTCTGTTGGTATAACCTCAGTGTAGCATATTTTGCACTTAGGGTACCTCCATTTTCCACAAGAATACCCAAGTAGATACTGAACTTGTAGCTTTTTTCATTTTTGTTAAGCTGTTTTGAAAGAGCACTCACTGCTGCTTTCACTCGCCGCCTTTTCGCAACGAAATCTCGCCAAAGCCTCACAAGCACTGGGTCATCGTTGGGAAGGAAGTGGCCCCTGCTCTGATACAAGACATGCTAGTTCAATATTGCTAGAACAGATGGAATACTTGGAATAATTAAACAAAAAAACAAATGCTGAGAGAAGCTGCATAAATTGTGTTTGATGCTTTAGCTGAAGGTAAACACAATAATGTCCCCTCCTGAATATTTCAATATTTTTTCCAGTGCTGCTGTACCATGTGCAATAATGTTAAAAAAATAAATAAAAATAAAACCCCAAAACAAAACAAAAACCTAGGGCATCAGAGTGTTCTTGCAATTAAATTAAATTAAATTCTCTATCGATAGAAAAATGGGATACAGTCTTACTACAAATCCTGCAGGGAATGATAAATGCCCTGAACAATTCCCCATAAATATTAAAAGATACTGTGTCTGCACACACCCTGGCTAACACGCCACTGTACTGTATACACACACTGTTGCTAAGAAACCATATTAAATTGCATATTGAGAGAACATGTTAAGCAAGGGTGATACATCACACAGGGACACAGAGTGCTTCAAACAATGGTAAATTAACCGTTTATTGGACACGAAAACCTGACTCTTGGTTGCACTATAATTCCTTTGAGATGCAGAGATTCCTTAAACAGAAGTACCATTCACAATTCTAGCATGTGGGAGGTACACTGATAGGACATAGCATCTAAAGTTCTGGGCTGTCCAGTAAATGCCAGCAATGGCATGCATATTAAAACACACAAATGTATGCAGTTCATAGCTTTTACTTCTCAAACTACTGTCTGTGCTATAGAAAATGCGAGTCAGTAGCAATGGCAAAGGACGATGAAAAACAAATGGAACAGAATGACATGGCCCATAGCTTCCTATCAGTGTTTTCATCCGTATTGTATACAGTACAATTTATCAACCATTGTATGGGTGTTTTAGAGAATTAAAAGTAAGCAAGTATATACGTTCTGTATGTATACTATGTAGGATACACACACACACACACACACACACACATATATATATATATATATATATATATATATATATATATATATATATATATATAAAACAAAATATATCACTAGCTTTCTAAAGTGCATTAACTGCTTTGACATCCTGTAGATGTACAATATTGTATTTGTTTCTTGCTGGTTGGGGGAGGGGGTGGGTGGAGGCTTGTGCTGTTGCACTGGACTGAGCTGACTGAAAAGCAAACGAAGACGCAAGCAGCCATTGTACTTGTGGTCGGTTACTTCCTAGTGCCTCTGCCCATATAAGGTAAAAACTCAAACTGCCTCATTTAGTGCTGAATTGAGCTGATAGTCACATTAGCTTAAGTCTCTAAGGGGGGAAATGAAATCTTTATTAATTATGTATTGTAAACATTCCAATAATTTTGTCTTGTTTAGTTAAAAAAACAACAACATGCAAACAAAACTCTTGTTCTCCGCCTTTGCAGAATAATGGGGTATACTAAAGTTGCAGGACTTGAACAAAATATTGTAAGCACCTGCCATATGTATGCAATGGCTGATTTATAACTGAATAACTGATTTATTTTTTGTGCAGGGAATCACTTTCTTATGGGGAGACTGACCTCATACAGACAAAGGTCAAAAGTTCAGATCCAGTGCAGTGTAAATATAAATATCAATCAATCAATCTTTATTTTCTATAGTGCCTTTCGTAGTGGAACACCATCACAAATCGCTTTACAAGATGCAGTAAATACAAGAAAATCCATAATACTTCAAATGTGGGATAATTCTGTGGAATGAGTGTCTAACTTAGCAGTACTTTATTCTTAGAAATGATAGCTTTCAAATATGTTATATATATATATTTGTAGTGTTTTGAAAGTGAAAATAAAAAAAGATCTCCTTAGTAATACCATACCAAATAGAGAAGTTTAACTTGCAACTTGGTTGCTAGAACAGAAAGTATTGGGCATTACTGTAAATCACTACGTCTGGCTATTGGCTCATCCAGGAAATAGATCAGGGTACTGTTTTATTACTGCAAGAAACTGCTTTTAAAAAAGACTTGCACAACAATAGGGCTTCATATGTTTCCAGTCAGCTTCACAAATCTGAATAATATTAATTCTAATAACTGTACGGCTGGGAGAAGATTGGGGGTCTGAAGACTGCGTTTGCTCTCTGTCACAGTTAATGCAACTTGTCCTTGCTCAATTCACATCGGCATATGCACATCTCGACACGGTGCAATGTGTTGGTGAAACGCAAACTTCCTCTCATTCAAGAATGAACAGCAGAAGGAGAAAGTGTTCTAAATGGGAGCTTGTTCGGTCAGGGTGGTATACCTAAAGTGATTACAAAACAAACAAAGGCTGTTTACCAGAACAGATACAGTACTGTAGACTGATCACACTGCAGTGCAGACTAATCTGAATTTCACCTTCATACTGTTGACATTGTTTTAAAATGTGAAAGACGAGCAACATTGTCGTACTGTGCATGGGCCTCCTCTTAATATAGGGGTGTCAAACATCAGGCCTCGAAGGCCGCAGGGTCTTCTGGTTTTCATTCCAATTTAAGCTCTCAATGAACAGAATCGATTGAATTATTTGTTCAATTGGACGTATTTAATATTTTTAAGGTCTTTTATAGTTGATGGTTTATAAACTGCACTTGAATCAAGATACACTACACTGAAACATTTTGAAGCCCGGAGAGAAGTGTTAAATTTGTCCAATTAATCAAATAATTAGAATAATTAAGTAATTGAGAGCTTGGGTTGAATGAAAGCCAGAAGACACTGCGGTCTGAGTCTGAGACTGAGTCTGACACTCCTGTCCTAAGGTAATAACAGTGCAATACAAACAAATAAAAAATAACATAAATGATTCGGACACGTCAACTGCTCAGTGTTAGTTGCTCATGGGTTTTCTGAATGATAAGTAGTAAGCGAAACCCAGCGGTTTCAACATTCAAAGGTGGCACCTGAACTACCAGTAGCTTTTTTTTGCCCAAAGTTTGTTATTGTGTTCTTTTTAGAAATACTATTAGCTGCCCACTTCTTGTATAATACTGTAATTCTATCTTAGGCACTGATTTCAGAATTCTGGGGAAGTAGGGTATGTGGTTTGAAATGCTGTTTTGAAATTTCAGTAGTTTTTAAAAAGTACTGTATTGCACACTTGTAACAGTAGCGCATAAGACGCATGACTTTTACAGGAACTATTTTGAATCACATGAATTTATGAATATGCTGTGGTAAACTTTCACAAGACGAAATATCCTGTTGCGAGAATTTTCTCATGGAACAATATCATTTGCACAGTTCATTCAACTTCCTGCTTACCTTCCCTTTAGTTGAACTTCACGACATCAGTGTTTTCAGCGACAGATAGAGAAAAGCGTAACCCTCTGTGTGATTGCAACTGGCAATATGTAAAACATGTCTTTGTATATCATTTACCACGTAATTACGTATCTATTTATTTAATAAAAAGTGTCATTTGAATGTTGCAGTCAGAAATCATGCACAATGCAACGTCAGTAGATTCAGCAGAAATGGGCCTACAGTACATTAATGTACTGTACATAGCTGTACTGGGGGGTTGATGTAATAAGACAGACAGTGCTGTGTTCAGCTATGACTCTGGCACTACTTCAGCAACTCGAATCTTATCAGTTTCGTCACTGCAATCACATTTGGTGTACAACTGTATTTTATGATTCCCCAGGGTGAGTTTGTTTACAGTATTGCATGTGTGTCCTGCAAAATAAACAATCTTTCATTTCTGCACTGAAACTATTGTACTTCTACACCCCATGCTGTACTACTGTAAGTAAGTTTACCAGTCAATACTGTAGATGGATGCAGATAACCGAAAGCCCTCTGTAAATCAATGTCCCAGAATTACCAACATCACACTTTAAAATTAGCGTGATTTTGCTACTGTAGCTGCTAATTATTCAGCCTGTGAAGTACTGTACCATCAAAGGTTGAGTGTGTGTGTGTGCGCACAGGATATCACAATTAATGTTGTCTAATAACAGCTCTTGAAGTAAAAAAAATGTTAAAAAATATTTGGAATAAATGAAGTTGTGTATGGAAATGTTTGTAACTGACTTGACTCACATGTACAATTAGTCTGGTGATCTTGGATTAGCCCCACGTATACATTGCTGTAATTCATATAAACCTAAAGAAGAAACCTAGTGAAACAGTGCTGGCTGAGGGATTCTTTTCTTTTCAATTACAGTACATCAACCTTCCTATTTAAATGGTGCTGTCCTGGATAGCACTATTTACATTTCTGGTTGAAGATTATTTAACATTTTTACAGTACTGTCTGCAGGGTTTTAAAGGACTTTCATCTCATTATACTAGTCACTTTGCTGATGGTTTCTAAGCATCTGGCAGATGTTACAGTAGCTCGTGAAAGCCAAATTAACTCCTAATGGAAACGGCTTAGGGGGTATTGCTGTATATAGCGTGCATTAACTGTGCGGTCTGCAAGCCTGCAGATCTGTGCAGTTAAAGTGAGTGTGTGGCAGGTGGTGGGTAGTCTGACATCTAAATATTTTAAAGTGTTTATTACCTCACAGGTTTAAAAACAGCATGGTAGTTAAGAAACCTACAGTACATGCTGGCACACAACCTGCAGTGTGTGTTTACCCTGCTGTTGCTGTCCTGGGAATAGGGTTAGGGGAATGCAGCACATGGAGATTCTTGATGTTGGATAATTAATCAAAGAGGGTGTGCTTGTTTTCAGCCGATTATCAAGGGAAACTTGAGAAGAATTAGCAGGCGTTGCGTTTGGATGCAAAGACCACAGTGAGAAAATGTAATGGCAAGATTGTCTTTTGATCAGTTCAACAAGAAAGCAATTAAACATATTGCAATTACAATTAAACATATTGTGTTTAAACAAATCCATTTTAAGGAACCTTTTTATCTTTTATGATAACGGTGACATGTGTTTGTGTTGAATTACTAAATTACCCAGGAGATTTGAAATGTATATTTCGCATACGAACATTCCTTAGATGGAACATGTTCCATTCTCATGGCAACCTTTTTTCTTATTAGAATAAATATGCAATCCCAGACATCTGACAAAAAGCAGTATGTGTAAATATTATATTTATTTGTTTTGTTTATTTTACACACTTGAAAGCAAACACTGAGGTTAGGCTGTCTTGTCCAGCAACCAACAATAGCAGGGAGATTGCTGCCCCCTGGTGGAAGCACCAAGCTGTCTTGTCTCGTTTTAAGTGGAGTTCTGGTGATGCTGTCTGAAGTGGGGCCTAGTTGCAACAACCATGATGTAAAGAATGGATTTCTATTATTAAAAAAATGCAGCAGACAAAAGGAAGGCTAACATGTTCCCTCTTGTATGCTGTAAAGGTGTAACTATGCAATTTATCAATAAAACCTTGTCCTTGTTTTGCAGATTTGTCTTGCCATGCTCTCCGGTGCTAGACTGTGTCTCCCTTTTAGAGGAAATTAAAAAGTGATGTAGAACTAAAGAGCAGCTGTAAAACTGATGAAAGCATCTTCACACAGATGAAAAATAAAACAAAACAAACAAAAAAAAAAAAACTGTATTACAGTAATTGTAATAGAGACAGCCAGAATAATTGCAAGCATCATAAAAGACTGTGAAAGGAGAGAGAGAGAGAATTCCATTTTGAGGTGCAAGTTGAAAGGAACTAGAAGCATGGTAGCACTAATGGTGATTGCAGATGAGATTGCTGCTTTGTGATTGTGTGCTTCAGCGAGTTTTTAATATGAAGGTGTACAGGGTGGATGTGTGGTGATGTCAGGCCAGATGCAGGAAGACCAACAGACAAGGTATTGCAGTGCAAATGATGTGCCATGCACCGTTTATTTCAAGACCAGAAAAAGAAATAAAATAAAAGGTTTACACAAAAACAAAAGTCACAAACACAAACCAAAACAGACCTAAGGTCAGGTTGGGTAGCTGCCTTCACTGTTCCTTACTCTTCAGTTTCAGTTTTGTTTCATTTCGTTTCCGTTTTTGTTTTCCAACTGCTCTCCCGTTCTCTCCTCTAGAATACCTCACCCTGAGCAGGCTTTTAAGCAGGTGACCATCTCCCAATTAGCAACAAATTAATCACTTAATTAATTTGGAGATGGACAACTTCTGCACAAGCTTTTTTTTAAATATGATAAGTAAATCATACAACAAAACACACGGCTTTCGCCATCATTTAAATAAATAATCATAATAAAAAAAAAATACAAAATAACACAGGGGCGGAGGTGGAGACCCCGTTCTAAAAATAAATAACTAAATAACTGTGCAGGGATCCTCGCCCTGTTACAGAAGGTAATATTTTCGATGAAGAGTTCAAAAGCACAGTGGTGGTAAGAGGAGCAGTGACAGTGCTAAATAGATATTGTATAGAAGACAGCTGTGTTAAACTCGTCTATGACGTTTGGCCTCTGGAGTCGTTTTTGCACATTCTGATACATTTTGTAAAGTGTATTCATTATACTTAATTTAAACCCGTATCCTAGTTGGCTAATGCAGGGTAACATGAGCTAAAATAGCTTGTGCTGTTGCCCAAAACATACAGTAGCTGAGCAGTCAGTTGTGCCATCTGATGCCACTTCACAGTAAACAAAATGACAGACCTGCCACAATATTAGATTTCTCGGTATGAATAATTTTTTTAATACTAGTTTTAATAAATAGGTTTGTTAAAACAGTTACTGACTGCAGTTTTCACAATATTGTTCAAAACTTTTCCCCTTGGGTAGAAAAAATGACCTCCAGTTGACAATTATTACAGACTATCTCACATTTTCAAAATCTGGGGCAACCATTTTTCATTGTAGAACTCCAGTCAATGTTTGTACAGAGGGTTGTCTTTCCTACTGCAGGCTAAGTAAGGGAAATTGATTCCAGTCATTGAAAGGCTATTGTTATTGATCATTGAGAAGTCTAGTTTATACTATTGGAAGCAACCTTAAACTGTCAATACAGTATCACAGTATGAAATGCACACTAATATAAAGATCAGCAAAGTGACTGGAATTACCATTTTTGGTCATGTCTGACGTAGTTGTAGCCGTTTTAAGTTTTTAATTATTTTTATTTGTAAAAATGAATATAGTATTTTCATTCCGTATATGCTTGTGGGCAGGAAGTGAAAAGCCACAGTACCAGAAAGCAGCAGCTTAGCTATAGTGTACAGTAAAAAAAACAAACACCTAGAACAAAAATGTCTACACTGTGGGAGCAGGCATACTGTTGCTACTGTAACAAGAGGTCAGAAATAAAAACTATTTAAAGGCTTGGTCATCCCTTAATTTCCATCTGTTGTGTCAGCTTTCATATCTGCTTTGTTACAATGTAAATGTTAGCAATGCTGAGCAATTTGAGCTCTGAAGTCTAGAACCATGCTGTACGGTACTGCAGGAAACCTCTGTTGTGTCTACAGAGCAAAGACCAATTGATTTGTTTGTTTTCTTGTAGGCAGCAGTGTAAGGTTTTGGTGAATAATTAGAAATGGTTGTATAATTATTGCCCAACCTTGTATACTTTATAGTGTCTGCAGGGACCTAGCTTTTTAGTTACCAAAGAAACCATGACAGCGGCACAGTGGCTGGCTGAAGCAGCTCTCTGTCCTATTGGCTGCTGTGAGAATGGGGCTGGTGAGAGAATTGCAGGCAGACGTGAGAGCTGTCAGCATGAGCAGAGGAATGAGAAACTGAAAAGGACGCAATATAAGAGAAAAGCTTCAGGTGAGGGAGGAGTACTGGGCAAACTACAGAAAGCAAAGAGGAGTGAGCAGCTGGACAATCCTAAGGTACTGTACTGCTGAATCAGGAAAGCATGGATAATCCCGAGGGCAGGGCAAGTTCTTGCCAGTCCACAAGGACATTTACATTCAGACATTATGGTCACAATTGTGTGTCAGTTCTGTGTCCGTAGTGTTGTATTCTTTGCTCTAGTAATTTAACTGTTACAGTATTTAGATATACATTGGTCCTTGGAGTTCTGTACCCTCTAGTTCTCACAAGGACTTGGATCTGGGAGATGTTTCCTATGACAAGAGTTGAAAGTAATTTCTTGCAACACGTGTAATTGACATGATGTTAATGCCTTACGATTTTCAGCTAAAGGAAAGGCATGGTCAATCATTTTTGCTCTCTGCAAAAAGTGTCAACTTTCCCATTTGGTTTAAAAGGGGTTTACTGTGTAGCAAAAGCATTTCAGTGTTGCAGAGCATTCATGTGAATTCACAATTAGTTTTATTTGTGATTTAGGCCTGTTTTGTGGGTTAATCTCCAGGGCAACATTTGAATGCATATTTGAATGGGGAAGTGTCATATTTCCAGTGCTTTAGAAACTGGAGGTTAATGAGCAATTCCCTCCATTCTTCCACACCCTGTTATAAATCCAGGAACTGTGATAGGATGCCTTAATGAAAAGGTATAATCGGTCAGCTGACAGCACAAGGAAAGACCATTCACATTGCTTATTGGAGAGAGTTAGTGTCCATATAAGGCAAGTCCATTCATTGTGGATGTCCCAGTGGGGCAGTGTTCTTGTCACCAGACCATCCTTTTTATGCCAACACCATTTCAGGGTTTTTAATGCATGTTGTATTGGGGTGGGGGGAAGGGAGACCAGTTGGGTGTATTTGTTTTAGCAGATGGGAACAAGTCGGTTGATTGGTTGGAACAGTTTTTTTTCTTTAGATTTTCAGTGAAATTAGGATTGGTGCTGAACAATTAAGAGTAGAAGCTGATATTCATGGGTATTGTAGAATTACATCAGAAACTATCATAGTAAGTAGCTTCTGACGAAAGTTGTGGCTTTTTTATTTTTTAAACCTACAATTCAAAAATAATTGCTTTTGGTAAGAACAAAAAATATTGTATTCTGAACTGAATTAAGTCATGTTGCATACTTGTTCGGATAGTGTTAATTGTTTTTATGTACATTTGCAACATACAGTATAGAATATAAAGCATTGCAAGGAATGACAGCAGAATCCAATACATTCTGGTGGCTGAAATGTTCATCAAATCCAGTCTGGACATTTTTTTGTTTCCCTGTGATTTATTGGTTTATAAATAGGGCTTCTGTTATCATTTATTGCATTTTTCGGTGCTTATTTTTAGCTATGTTCGAGTTTTATGTAAATCATTTTTTTTCAGGGCTTTCCCTTTTTATATACTATATAAAATGATTGTTTTCGGTAACTTTCCAAAATGCTTGGCCATTTTTTTTTTCTGTCACAATAGTAATAACTCAACACTGCTTGCACACTTAGTTTGTACCTTCTTTCCTTTGCTGTCTATCACAATGAAATCCTTATGGTCACGGGCACATTCTTCTGGGTTTTTTGTGTCTGTAGGGATTTTTTTTACTTTTTGCCACAATTAGCAATTCTGTTTAAAATTTTCACTATCTAACTATCATACAGCTTTAAATCCCGCAAACAAGCTCCCTTGCCTAATTGTAATCTTGTTTTAAATCTCGCAGGCGCAGTCTCCAGTAGAAATGTAGAATTTGCTGCCACTCAGTAGTTGGGATGGGTTTAAAGTAGAATGAATCAATAATAGATAAGAGTCAGGAAGGAGGGGCATTTCTTTTTTTTAAATGGGAAAGGGGTGAAGTCAATGTGATCTGAGTAACTTTTTCCAGAGTTTTTCCCATGTTTATTGGCTAAACACAGAATTTTTTATTTTTTTTGGTTAAAACAGAAAAGCAGAAGCCCTATTTATAAACAAGGACTTGTTTATTTCCTGACTATCTGTCTTTTGGATATTTCCAAATGCTGTTTATTACATTAAGAAACCATTTGCTCTGTTTTTGCCTCATCTGTAGGTAAATTACAAAAATCAACCATAGTTATTTAACTGACTTGGTTATCAAGACAATATCTACTACTGTGTTTCAGATCCTGTTCCCACAAGATTACTTAAGGAAGCATTCTCTGTGATTGATACTGCTGTTTTATGCATTATTAACAATTCCCACTCATCTGATTTTGTTCCAAATTCGTTTGTTTGCTGTGGTACAACCCCTGCTTAAAAAACCTACTTTAGACCTGTAGGCCTACTTCCAGTCTCTCCTTCTTATCTAAAGTATTTTAGAGGGTAGTAGCGAACCAGCTTAACTTATTTTTTGCCGTACATAATGTTTGAGACGTTTCAGTCAGGTTTTCTCCCAGGTCGTAGTACTGAAACTGTCCTTAATAGAGTGGTAAATGATGTGCTACTATCTTCAGAAATGGGTCTCCCCTCAGTTCTTATTTTTTTAGATTTAGGTGCAGTGTTTGACACTATTGATCATTTAATTCTGCTTGAACGACTTGAGAACCTCACTGAACTGTCTGGAAGTGTTCTTTTTTGGTTTAAATCCTCTCTCTCAAATAGGTCACAATATGTTAATTGTGGACAACTCCTCTTCTGTGCTGATGACACTCAACTATACCTATCTCTGAAGCCAGGTGACACTGCAGCTGTAAATATTCTGACTACATGCCTCGTTGACATTAAGCTGTGGATGTCAAAAAACTTCTTGTTGTTAAACTCAGATAAAACAGAGATAATGTTGCTAGGTTAAAAAAATAAATAAAAAATGAAGACCAACCTTTGTTCATCTACTGGAAACATCTTCCCTTTTGCACTGAAGGCTGAAATGATAAACTTGGGTGTACTTTTAGACCCAGTTCTTTCTTTCGAACCTCATATTAGGAAATTAACCTAAAGTCTCTTTCTTTCATCTTAGAAATATTTTCAAAATGAGACATTTGCTTTCACAACAAGCCACAGAGAGACTGATGCATGCCTTTGTAACGTAGAATTGATTATTGTAATTGTCTATTCTCCGGCATTCCAAGTCAAGTTTTATCCCGTTTGCAACTTTTACAAAATGCTGTTGCCAGGATTTTAACTAAAACAAGAAAGTATGACCATATATTACACTGGCATTGGCAGCCCTACATTGGCTTCCAGTTTGGTTCCTGGCTGATTTTAAGCTTCTGCTCATAACCTACAAAGCTTTACATCAGGGGTTCCCAAAGTTTTGCTGATGGAGGGCCAGTTTTGGGAGGTTGCATGGGACGTGGGTCCGCACAAGAGATTGTACCACTCATGAAACCGAAATATGTCCCAAATCATACCTTTTTTATTTCTTATACATTTTTGTATTTAAATTAGGAATGTATATTACTACCACTGCAGCACTAGCAGCTTTGAAATGTATTTTATCCTGTGTCTTCTGTACCACAACAGGCTTAGGTTTGAGCACCAATATCATGCTGTCTGTCACATCTTACATTGTCCTGGTCACAACAATTAAAGAAGATAATACTGAAATAGGTACTCTTCAAACTATACCAATTAAACTATTTTGTGGGTTATTCTTCACTAGTGAGACAGAATGCATCTTGACTTGTACAACTAACCACTTCACTAAGAGCTGAATATATGTACAGTGAACTCTGCTTAGTTCAGATCTCTGGGGACTGTCACGTCTGCTGCGTTTCACAGATTTTCACGTACTCTTTTTATTCGGTCTTATTTATTTTCTGTTTACTCTGCACACACTCTTAACTCAGGGGAGACGCTAGGGGAGGGCAGAGATGTTATAAACTCCTAGTGGTTTATGTTCGAGCACTGGACGAGCTGTAAGTAAGTCCATATAACCTTAATTTAATCGAAAAGAAAGACACTCAAGACTCAGTTATTTTAAGTTTTACGAATCAGAGCAATGCTCCTTTGGTTTATTAAAATGCTTTTTATATTTGGAAAAAGGTAGGTTGATCAGACCTCCAAATTCCAACACAAGCAGTTTACAAGCACCCACTTCTATATTTCAGTTTCATTCAGTATAACACTCTCTTAAAACCAAAACATAGTTTCAAAACCTTATAGCAATACAACCAATACATGTAAGATATAATAATGTTAGTAATATGCTTACCTCCTATTATAAGGAAAAGTAGCGTGAACAAAGGAATCGGTTTGGTGGAGATCTGCAAGTGATGGACCACTTCACCCTGTCAAGCAAAGGTCTTGAATGTGGTACCCTTTTGTGAAAAGTGTGAGTTTTTATAGGATTCGTCTCCATAGGAATACATGGAGAATCTTTATCAAGTCTAACTCTTATCTCTTTGGCACACAAAAGCCTAAAAAGTTAGAGCCTTGTGCCAACAATTAATAAAAATATAACACCTGGTCTACACATCCAATCAAGATCTCACCTGCTCATTTCTCGACCCCTCCCCTATCTAAAAAGCTAGGTGAAACAAAGAAAATAATATTATTTTGAATATATGAGTGTTGTCTGAAATATATACAACACTGTTAGTTATGATTATATTGATTATATGTATTAATGTCTAATAATATATTCCCTCATGCCATTCTATTCTTCCTATTCTTCTATTCTATTCTTATTATTCCTTCTCTCTTTACAGGCGTATGCTTAACAGATATTATAGGGAACTTCCATCTTATGTTTTTCCCAATATAGAGTTTCTCTTCATGGATAAGCTACTTGTTTTTTTTATTTAAGTGTAAGATTGTAATGTCTCTGTCCTACGAGTTTCCTAACAGCATGAATTCAGCTGAACTGCAGACGACCTCCTATTTGTTTCAGCGGCACAAAAACCAGCTAAAATCGGCTCGCTAGCTGTGCACTTAGCTTTCCAATTTCCAGCGATAATCAAGGTTTTTTCCAATTTTATTATGGTGAGAAGACACTCTCTAACCTTGACGCTGTTTGATAAGAGAACTCCGCTCTTCATGCCTATCCCTTCACTTTCTGGCATGACTTTAAGACAGGCTCAGTTTTTACTTTCTTAAAACCTATCCTCTGCTTTTAAAATTGCTTTTTATTATTTGTTTAAGGTTCTTATTTTATATTTCAAACAGCATCTCTTTATGTTGCATCATCTTTTAATTCAGAGTCAAACTAGACAGTTTACTCCCCATAGAACACGATTACTAACTATTTTAAATGCGAACCTATCTTGGTGAGAGACAATTTCATGTATATTATTATAACAGGCAGTGTTAAGCATATGGTCTTACACGCACAAATAGTTTATAGTAAAAAGCAAGCATATTAAACCTTATTTGAACATTTAACAACATTTTCTTAGGCTAAAAAGGGTGCTGCAGAAACTTAGCATTAAATTCTGGGAATCAAGCCCATCTTGATAAGAAACTGACTAAAAACTGGCCACTTGTATCAAACTATACCAGCTTCTACTGCATGATTTTATATAAAGAAAATACATAAGTTTCACAATTAAGAATTAAAACAGCATTACGCGTTACTTTTGATAACACACTTACACAATTTTCCAAACTAAAGATTATACAAACAAGACAAAGGATTATAACACATATTATTGCATTAATACATTTCATTTTAAATTCTCCAATCCATGTCCGGGGTTTCAGCTCACTCCCAGCAAGACTCCACTTCGGTCTCAGGTTCCACTCGGGTTGGCTCAGTGAACACGATAATAGGCTCTCGAATCCATCGTTTCAATCCCCTTTACTTCGTACCTACAAGACACTTGTACATGCTTAGTAGGGACATCTTCCTCACATTCTAATTTTCCCAGATGCGCCCATTTTACTAAGTGACCCTTTCACAACTCATGCATTCAATCCTCTTAATATCTTTTTGGGTTTACATTTAAATGAGAGAAAGCCAAATGACTGCATGCCAGACAAAGTCTGAGCCCAGTCACTGATGACTTGCTTTGGCACATATTACATACACAATTAATAAGAAGATTATGTTTTAATTTATGTGTCAGGGTTACTTCTGCACCATGTACAATAGTTCTGGATCTGTATACATGGTTCCTGTACACTTCTTTCTGCTCACATGGAGACACTTTAGAAGGTATGCCATTCATCCAGAATACAGTAGGGGGCCAAAACTTACTGTTTTTTATATCAGCAGGCACCTAACTTGTAGTTTTGTTTATCATCATTAGTGGGCAAACTCAATACAACTGAATCTGAATCAGTTGATTCTCCATACAAAAGGATTCGGTGTTTTACTAGCCAGCCTAGCTGATTCAGCGTTATTTGCGACAGGACAATAGAAATTTAGAGCTATTTCCATAGTAAATATGGAGAAGTAATACACAGACTGTATTTTACCTTGGTGTTTTTATTTATTTTTTCTTTCTGAATACAACAAAATATTCACGCATTTCTATTTAAAATGCAGCATTAATTATTCATAAATTGTCTGCCATTACATTGGCGTTTTTCATGCAATTACATACGACTGCTAGGTAACATCCTCCTAGCTACTGTACTGTAGCCTAACTGTAGTCTTATTCAGAAACACTGTACAAAAAAGAAATGTTACAGTAACAATTTTAAACTGTAGCCGGGTACTGTTGCTACAGTAATACTTTCTCTAACAAAAGTTGAACACCAAAACTACAATACTGTACAAAGAGCATTTTCCGGATGTAGTAGAAGCTGAATACAGTTTTGCTCTTAAAATAATAAAATAAAATCTACAACAGAAAAAGTGCCTGTATCCTGAACCATAACGTTTCTTGCAGTCTTTCTGTTAACATTACAGAAGCTAGCTAGCTACTCCAGCTGCATAAAGTAATCTAACGTTATTTGGATGGTACCTTCATGTCTTTATCAGTCTTTGAGCATCTTCCCCTATTGAAAGTAATAGGAGACGACAAAATAGTAATTTAAGAAAAGTAGAAGCGCCTTTTCTTTTCCTAGGAGGTTCCAGATTATTTTCCTTCAGCACGGCAAATCTACTGTGCACTGTAGGTGCCATTTTTTTTTTTTAAAGGGGAAGAGCACATATACCGTCACAACTTAATAAGATTAGCTTGAGAGGGTCCAGATTTGACCCAAAACAAAAATGTATGGTAGGGAATTTTTATGAACTTTGATTGCCGCTATGTTAATTTTCCCCAAATTACATGCGCAAGTTTTTATGAAAATTTAAACACATTTTTGTAATTTTTTTTTTTTATCTTAAAATGATTGTTTTCTTTTATCATCTATGGTTTTATTGTTTCAGTGATCTTGTTTTTATTTATGTTTATCTACTTATTTATGCATTTAATTTAATTGCATTCTTATTGTTTTATTGATCTTGTTTTTATTTACTTCTGTTTTATCTATTTTATTTATACATTTACTCTCCTGCTCATTTATTTTCATTTACTGTAATTGTATTTCCTGCTTGTATTTTCTTTTTTAGCGATGAAAGGCGCTATATTAAATAAAGGTTGATTGGTTGATTTGATTTGAACTGTTTGTTTTTTTTGACAGCACCACTCTACAGTAGCTGCAGTTGGCAAATGTTTGTGATATTTTTTTTTAAACAGAACAGTGTTGTCAGGATTGTTGGTATCTGTTTCAATGTGATACAATTTTCAGATGATAACCCCTAACTGATGTTAAAAGTAATAATAATAATAATTTAAAAAACAGCTGAACCTGTTGTTTTGTTTGTTTCTTGTAGGAAACAAGTATACGCTGATGATATAAGAAGCAAGACTTCTCCAGTAAGTGAAAAAGGTAACCCTTTCCTCTCTTTGTATTGTGTAGTTTTGTACCTTTTGTTAATGCCAATAACACTTCGGCCATAAACAAATGAAAAAACCTGTGGTAGCAATATGCCTGTAGCAAAATACACTAGTACTTTATCAGCAGTGCAAGACTCAGCTTTTACAACAAACCAGCCAACACTGCTGTCTCCTGTGTAGGTCAAAGTAATGTAATGTTAAGCAGTGTTTACATTAGAGTGCGTATGCAGATAAAATATCGCATTACCTCTCGGACACACAGAAGGTATTTTCACGATTGGTTATGATGTCTTTGCATGTTGCACTAATACTGATGTGACTGTGTTGTTACCAGTGTGGTATGCGCCATATCTTGTACTGCGTTCAGAAAAGTGCATTTTTCGGGTAGATTACGTCATCATTATCACGGGTTATGTTTTTCGTCAATACACCAAAATAGAGTAAAATAGACTTCCCAAGTTTTATTTTTATATATATCTATATATATATTTTTTAAACAGGGATTTAAAATAAGCTCAAAGCAGCTCAGTCCGGTACCGCTCCATTGAGTGTCAATACAAAATCTTCTGCCGAGCTCCCAATATCTCACAACCCATAGCGCAGCATGATTGAGTTCCCATAGATAATCAGTGGCGTTAATGTAAGTATCGATATAAACCAACTTACATGTGGACAGGTATATCGCAACAGTATCGGTCTGGCGCTGGTGTTGTGGGTTCATATCAGTATCTTATAAACCGAATGTAATTTTACCAGAATTGTTCTGAAGTGTAAGAGGGCTTAAATGATAATAGATGGAGTGAGTCTCAAAAAAAATAAATAAAAAAAAACAGACTTGAGGATAGAAAACTTGAATACATTTAATTCAGTATGATTTGAACACAATAGTCTGTCTGTTGAACACAATAGTAGGTCTGTCTGTCTAGTAGTTCATATGCAAGAATAGTTATTGCAATAGTGATGGAAATTCTTGTGGACTGAACTGAAGTTAAAGTTAGTAAGATTATCAGAATCTGAGTATGTATATGGAAAGTATTTAACACATTTATATCATGCAGGTATTTATTTTTAGTGTACTGTACGTTTGGAAATGAAGCTTAGCTTAATTCAAAATTAAACCTGGACATTTTAAATGAAAACTCCTAATGAGAAGCCCTAGTTAGGATGTTGTTGTCCAATCAAACAGTTGGATGGTATGTGCTCAGGATTACATAACATTAACCCTAATGCAGAACCCATCCACCGAGCCCTGGCAGCCAATACGTTTTTATATTTTTTTTTACAAAACAATAAATTTTTTTTTTTTATATTTCAGGTTTGTATTTTTTGTGACATGAATAGTAGACACTTACAGGAAACGGCTTTATAGAATCTTCTGTGTTTATCAAACCACAGAAAATGCAGCTGCTGAAGTATTGTTTCCATCTGATACCTTTAGAACAAGAGAACTGAGTAGCAATGACTGTATTACAAAAATGTAGGTCTCATCTGTATGCCAAACAAATGTGACAATCCAGAGAGTAATACAGTCTAACCTACCATAGCCATCGGACGTCTAAAACATATTATATAATATCTCCAAGGGAGTTGTTATACTACAGTGTACTTACTTTGTTAATGTCGGTGCATTATAAATTAGCAATGCTGAATACGTCAGTGTGTCCAAAACACCACAGCACAGTACAGAGGTCCATCGGTTAATAGAGGGTATTCTGTGCCTTGCAAAAGTATTCAGACCCCTGACCAATTCTCTCATATTACTGAATTACAAATGGTACATTGAAATTTCGCTCTTTTCGATATTTTATTTTAAAACACTTAAACTCAAAATCAATTATTGTAAGGTGACATTGGTTTTATGTTGGGAAATATTTTTAAGAAAAATAAAAAACTGAAATATCTTGCTTGCATAAGTATTCAACCCTCACATATTAATATTTGGTGGAGCCACCTTTTGCTGCAATAACAGCTTTAAGTCTTTTGGGGTAAGTATGTACCAGCTTTGCACACAGTGTCGGAGTGATTTTGGCCTATTCTTCTTGGCAGATTTGCTCTAGGTTGTTCAGGTTGGTTGGATGACGCTTGTGGACCGCAATTTTCAAATAGTGCCACAGATTCTCAGTGGGACTGAGATCAGGACTTTGACTGGGCCACTGTAGGACATTCACCTTTTTGTTCTTGAGCCATTCCAATGTTGCTTTGGCCTTGTGCTTGGGATCATTGTCCTGCTGAAAGGTGAATTTCCTCTCAAGGTTCAGTTCAATTCCTTCAATTGTAACAAGATGCCCAGACCCAGCTGATGAGAAGCATCCCCACAGCATGATGCTGCCACCACCATACTTCACTGTAGGGATGGTGTGTCTTGAGGCATGGGCAGTGTTAGGTTTGCGCCACACATAACGCTTTGAGTTTTGGCCAAAAAGCTCTATCTTGGTCTCATCTGACCACAAAACCTTTTCCCACATCGCAGCTGGGTCACTCTCATGCTTTCTTGCAAACTCCAGATGTGCTTTCAGGTGGTACTTTTTGAGTAACTGCTTCTTTCTTGCCACCCTCCCATACAGGCCAGTGTTATGCAGAGCTCTTGATATGGTTGACTGGTGCACCATTACTCCACTCCCAGCCACTGAACTCTGTAGCTCCTTCAAAGTGATTGTTGGCCTCTCTGTGGCTTCTCTCACAAGTCTCCTTGTTTGAGCGCTGAGTTTTGAGGGACTACCTTTTTTTGTCAGTGCCTGGGTGGTGTGATGCAGCTTCCACTTCCTGATTATTGATCCAACTGTGCTCACTGGGATATCCAAACACTTGGATATTATTTTGTACCCTTTCCCTAATCAACGCATTTGTATTACTTTATCTCTAACTTGTGTAGAATGCTCTTTGGTCTTCATTTTCCTTCAGATTCACAGCCTTACCAATGATCCTTCAACAGTGGGGTTTTTATCCAGAAAATGTGACAGCAACTTTAATGGTTCACAGGTGGAGGCCAATGATAAGGTAATAGTGTCCTCGTTAGGGCAGTTTCTTTCATCGGTGCAAGCTGGGAACTTCCACAGCACAGGGGTTGAATACTTATGCAAGCAAGATATTTCAGTTTTTTATTTTTCTTAAAAATATTTACCAACATAAAACCAGTGTCATCTTACAATAATTGATTCTGAATTTCAGAGTTTAAAAATAAAATATCAAACGGAACGAAATTTCAATGTACCATTTGTAATTTGGTAATATGAGAGAATTGGTCAGGGGTCTGAATACTTTTGCAAGCCACTGTGTGTGTGTGTGTCTATAGCTATATATCTATATACACATCTATATATATGTAAACATGGTGCCATACTGGCATACAGTACTTCATGTCATTTGAGCTTGACAATAACACTGAAGATTTGATTTTAGTGTATCTATATATATAATATCTATTCATTTCAAGAGGAAAGCAGTTAGTGGTTGTTCTATATACCTTAAAATGTCTTGGCTGTTATTTTTCTCTTTCTGGTTCTTGTGAATACTTCACAATAGTAATTCAAGTCAATTATATGCTGCTTCCACTTTAAATCTAAATTCAAGAGAATCAATCATCCAGCTCGATAACAGCTCTTTGTAAATCTAAACTGCAGTGTATTGGGTTCTCACAGGAAAGCAGGCTTAGGAATTCCAGCGAATGGCATTCTGCATATCAGAATTTTTGGAATGCACTGCCGTCGGTTTGCTTGCTTTTATATATGCTTCAATACCTTATTAAATTTGGCGACCTGCAGTTGATAGAACTAAGTGTGCGTCCCTTTTTGCAAACCAGTAGCACCCTCTGGTGGTATATTATAATATTATAGCAAAGCAGGGCATGAAGCTATTAATGTAGTGGTGTTTGTACAGTATACCTTCATTTTGATCACATTAAGTGGTTGATTCAATAAAGGGAAAGTTTTTGTATTTGTAGAGGGAATGCAATTTTTGGGCCATTAATTAAATTTAAGAACTGGCTTTGCTGCAGATTTTCACCCATTTTGTTTATAAACAGGGAAGTGAATCGCCCTCTCCAGAAACGCTTTACAAACGCACATTATTGCAATGGACTTTCAACAAGCCGAAATCTTGAGGTGTATTTATAATAGTTGTAGGGATACAAAGTAAAAGCCAGGAAACAAGCTTAGTGGTTTATTATTGCATTAAATAGGAGGGAGATATCTGGGGCAGTGGGACTCCACTCCACAGGATGTCCTGTAGAAAGCTTCCTGTCTAGGATTCGTTTTCCTTTTGGGTTCAGACTATTGCATCCTGTTGCACTTTATTTTTCTTACTGCCTCACTGCTGTGTGTTGGGTACTTCTTAAAAGAAGAGAGTGCAAAGGCGCATTATTTGAGTAGAATACATTTTATTTGTATAAAACGTGGACGAAACTACTCTGAACAAAAGCGAAACTACTCCTAAAATACATAGAACTCCTTGATTTATTTATTTTTTTCCTTTTTTTAAAACCATTAGAATAAAATGTGCCTGCTTTTAAATAATGTCCATTGTGGTTGTAACTGCGTCCTAATTCTGTCAGGATACATTATGTAGAAGGCATTTACTGAATGCTTTGACACAACCTTCTCTTTTTTGACTACGTGTTCTCTTTTATGTAATAAATGCTTTCATATTTAAAAAAGGAGCAGAGATTTTCATAAATTGATTTGGCTTTTTTATTTTAATTTCTTTTAATATTTATTAATTCTTTAACCATGGGGGGGGGGGGGGCATTGTGAGACAAAGGCCTCATTTACAAGAGACAATCTCATCATACATTAAATCTGGGCTCAGAAACACTTCGATAATTCTTGGAACCTACTCATTAAAATAAATGTAATCTTAGTTATTGTTCTGTGTTTAAGTGATACATTGTGTGTATGCATCATATCCTGGTTACAATTTAGTGTGCTTGACTGAATAAGGAAGGAGCAACTAGACTTTTTCATAGATCGTTTTAAGAACAGAAGGTCTGTTTAATTCCAATACAGTCCAAACATTTCTCACTATAGTGGTAGTAATAATAATAATAATAATAATCTAAGGTACACCATTGCAACCAGTTTTAAAATATACTGTGGTCAGTCTGTCTACTGTATGTTTCAGCTACAATTTGCATAGCATCCACAGACACTTGCTAGTGTGTAAATGCAGATGCTAATCTCACCTCCTGATGCGTGCTTTACTGTAGCAGTGTTAGCAGACCGTTCACAGTAAGCTGATCGTTGGAGAGTTGCTAGCTCTTTTACCATCAGCTTGTTTACCATGTGTAATCTTTCTTAAGCCTGGGACCACAACTGCTTCTACATTTATTTATTTATTTAATTTATTTTTAAGTTTTGTACTGTAGCTCAACAGAAGCAGGCTGAGCAGTAAGCTAAAACACCATTTCTCAGTTTTTAATTATTATTTCTTTTTATTTAAGACCTTTTTTATGTAGTGTTTTAATAGGTGTTGTAATCCTGGTTGTAAACCATTTTTTTTAAAGCACAGTCTTGATTGACTTTAGAGCACAGTTATTTTAATAGGTGGAAGTTAAATACTGTACAGAGGTGTGGATGCTTAAAACCTATTTAAAGTTATTAACATTAGTTCTGTAATTCTACAGATTTGCACCACTCCCTTTTCCACATTTGAAATTCATGTTTAGTGAATGTACAGTAAATAGGTAGTGTATTGTTTTAAAGAAAGAAATATTCAATTATACAAGATCAGATCAATAAAGCTCAGGATTGAAGAAGCCTAATTCTGTAAAATATGCAACATACTGTGGAACACATGAATTAAACATGTTCATTACACAGTGTTGCCTGCCACCTTCATCCGGGAAGTGTTTCCACACTGTAGACCAGCGAATCCTGTATATTTTGATTTTGGTAAAGAAAACAAAAAATAACAGAATTAACTTCCAGATGTTTTTATAGGTGTTCTGGGATTTGTAACACAAATACCAGAGACAATAATTAATATGAAGTTGTAATTTTATGACAGTCAAACTCCAAGAGTATTTGACTTCCTGTGCTTTACTAAACAATCTGTAGAATTCACACCCTTCTGCTGGACCCAGGCCTCCAGAGGCAGCATTTTTTGTGTAAACTTAAATTACCCATCTGTCTCATTTATTTTCTTCCCTCCAGGTTCAGCAAATTAAGTACAAAGTGAAATCAAAGTTAAATAGAAAATATGGCAAGCTTTTTTTTTTTTTTTTTATATCATTTATTTACAGTATGTAGGTATTGTTGTATTGGAAGTGCAAAATGCATATACAGTGGTTTGCAGAAATATTCAACACCCCCACCCCCCACCCCCCCTGCAAAGTTTTCACATTTTGTTGTCACTTGAGCTACTCCACAACTCTTTCAAATTAGACTTTACATGTAGAATCTACACAAACTATTCCACATTGATAAATTTAAAAAAATGCATATAAAGTATAAGTAAGATTTACAGAGAAAAACAGATTATATAAGTATTCAACCCTTTTGTTACAGCAGCAATAAATCAGCTCAGGTGCAAATTATTTGTTTGAAAAGTCACAAAATTAGTTAAATTGTTTCAGCCTGTGTACTCTTGTAGATAATTTCCCTCCAGGTATATAAAGACTTTCAAGCTGCAACTCACAGTCATCCAACAAAGCAATCGTGAAGGCCAGTGAGCTTTTGCAACAAGTCAGGGATAAAGTGGTAGAGAGGCACAGAGCAGGAGAAGGGTACAAGAAAATTTCAAAGGCATTGATTGTCCCTCTCAGCAGCACAGTGAAGTCCATCATGAATAAGTGTAAGATGCTTTATACCACCCAGACACTACCCAGATCAGGTCACCCTCCCAAACTGAGCAGCCGGGCAAGCAGGAAACTGGTTCGGGATGTCACTCTGAAGCCAACAATGACCTTGAGAGATCTGCAAAGTTCTGTGTCTGAGATGGGAGTCAGTGTTCACTACACAAAGCTGGCCTGTGTGGATGGGTGGCAAGGAAAAAGCCATTACTCAAAAAGCCTCGTTTTAAAGCACATATGGAGTTTGCGAAAAAGCATACAGATGATACTGCAGACATGTGGAAAAAGGTTTTGTGGTCAGACGAGACAAAAATTTAACTTTGTGGTCTAAATTCGAAAATTTATGGTGAAACTTGAAGATTGCAATCCATCGAAGATCCCCAACAAACTTATCAGAACAGGAGCAGTTTTCCCATGAAGAATGGGCAAACAATTTACCATCCTACTGTGCAAAGCTAGTAGAGACCTATCTAAAAAGACTCATAGTAATTGCTGCAAAATGCGCTTCTACCAAGTACAGATTTAAGGAGCTCAATACTTATGCAACCAGTACATTTCATTTTGTACATTTTCTTTGCAAGTTTTGCTGACATTTAACCTCCTCCTCATATAACAGTGTTCACTTTAACCACTACAGCTTTGAATAAAAAAAAAGTGTGTTTGAAAAACTGCATACGTTATTTGTAATTCAACAAAATATGACATTATTGGCAGGGGGTGAATACTTTTGCAAACCACTGCAAGAAAAGTATTTGTAAATGCCTATGTATTGTGTAGCGTATGAGTGAACATTACAAAACGATGAAGTGAGCCTGAGTTCAGCACTTTGAGTCTAGTGTGCCTGTCATGATCTAACAGCAGCTACAGTATAAAAGTTGTTCATTTTGTAGGAGCAGTAAATTGTTGTCCCACCTGACATTGATTCTTCTAAACTCTTTTCTCCTGTCACAAGAGTCTGCTAATAGCAATCATTTCTTTATTCTTCAGTATAGAGCCTTTACAGTTACAGTAGAATAACTTCAAATGCTTGCAGTCTTCAGTCCGCTGTTGAGTGACAGTGAAGCTTCAGGCAGGTTTGTTCTGAATGATAACTCCAAGCACATTATCCACTTCTTTCAACACCTGCACTTTTGTCTGCAAGGACGGTGCATGTTTTTCCTCTGCTTCATGAAAATGGCATTGATGCGTGCCTTATTTGAAACAAACAAGAACATTCCTAGAGTTCTCATTTCAGTCATAAGCAAAATTAACAAATTCACATTTAGGGTCTGTTCTACCAAGTGCTCATCAATGCTGTCATGACTTCATGAATCAAGAAAGTCACATTACAAATCAGATACCTAACTGCGCACCAAATTTAGATGTGTCTTCTAACATTAATAATGATACTCTTACCCTTGGTCATCCAGCACCCAAACAAACTTTACACACTTTAGAGCATTTTTCCTTGCTTTGTGAACTGGATCTGGTTGCTACAGTTACCACACACAAACACACAACATGTGCGTTAGACCCTATTCCCACTTCACTTTTTAAAGAAGTATTCTGTTAAGTGTACACTGCAGTTTTTAATATTGTAAACAGTTCTCTTTTATCAGATACTGTTCCTAACTCATTCAAGACTGTTGTAGTAAAACTGCTCAAGAAACCCTCCTTGGATCCCAGTGTTCTTAAAAACTACAGGCCTATTTCCAACCTCCCATTTCTGTCCATTTTTAGAGTAGTGTCTGAGCAACACAACAGATTTCAGGGAGTTCGTAACATATATATGAGAAATTTCAGTCTGGGTTCAGGCCTTCTCATGGCAGTGAGACAGCAGTTTCATACAATTCACTTGAAAACCAACTAAAATGTTCACTTGAAAACAAAGGAAAATTTCAAACAAACTGCAGTTCGCCTGCAAGTGAATTCCAGTTCATTTTATTGTAATTGCACCAGACTTTGTTTGCTTTCAAGCTGAAATTTTTACAAGTGAACCTGATCATCTGCATAGGTGCTCCTGAACAAAATGCTGTCTGGCTATTGATGCCGAGACTGCTGTTCAATATAGTGAACATATCTACTATATAGTAAACATGGAAAAACTGCCAAAACAAACTGAACTAGGGTGTTAACTGAAGTCAAGGGCAAATTATCCTCCCCAAACGAACAAGCTATGAAAGGGCCCTAAGTTTCTAACTTTGCATTGTGCACAGTAGTTATAACATGTTGTAAATGCATGCAAGCATGCAGTGTTTGAGTGCCAGTCTTTTTATTTAAACCCAATGTCATACCAGCTGATATCCTCCAGAGGGCAGTATTTGACTTTGTATCACTGTTAAAACACTCTCTGTGGTCTCAGTATCCTGCAATAAGAGCATGTCTAGGGCTGGTGTAAAATGTCTACAGCACAGGAAATCCACAAGTTGGATTGTGAGGTTGTCAAAACAACTGCACAATGTCTACTTTCATGTAGGTATTTGGCCTCTGTTGTCTTATTGGACAATAACTTCTTTGCACAATGCATATTCTTGTAGTGGGGTGCTTCTTGCATAATAAAGGCAACGGCATGTGTTTAACACAGCGTGCTCCTTGTTTGATTAATTACCATGTAGATTTACTATGCGCAATGTGGGAAGGGCTGGTGTGGTTTGAATTAAATGTTTTTGTGCTACTGCTGCCCAGTGTCCTGGTGCTGTGATGCAGTGAAATTCTCTCGCTAATGAAAAGGCAGTCTCCATGTGTTTAAAATTAAAGTACTGAAGAGGTCTACAGCAATTTGCCAGATTTGTACGCGTCATGCTGGTTTCGAAATATTGAAACAAGGTCTTTTGATTTTTTTCTGAAATGTGCAGAGTAAGCACTTGCAGTAGTAAGAGATGCTAAAGACACTGGCCTACCCACACAGTAAACAACTTGATAAGTTCACATTAAAAATAGTGTAAAAAAATAAAATTGGACCATAATAACCTGATATGTAGTTTGTATAAAAGAAATGTACCACAATTGATGGGAGGAATGCAAGTTGAAAGGAAAACTATTTTAGGGTTACTGTTAGCCCCTTATCGTTTTTTTGGCCCCTCAGAAGTCTGTTTTATTCTGCAACCACACTGTAGATTCACTTCCTGTGCAGTGGGTATTAGGAGCCTCGTCCAATGTGCTACAAAGGTGAGCATCAAGTTTTCAGTGGGTTTGTGATACTGTACCTGCTGCACAAGAAGTAGCATAAATCTATAGTACATGCTTTACACATCTCTAGTGTAGTTAATACTAAAGCAGAATTTCTGTATGTTAGGTTATATCATGCATCATTTTGTGGGGTCCATTTATTAAGCCAGGATTGCATACGTTTGTCATAAAGTGAATAGTTCATAGACTCCCTGTAAGCCAGTATTTGAATCTGCAGTCATTAAAACAGTCATTCTAAAAAATATTTTGAGAAAGACCCGAATACTAAACATTTTTGGTCATGTATTTAACAAACAGCACCCATTGAAAACCTTTGGGTGAAGAGAGATCCTGTGTCATCTTGATTTCAGGCAGTTAATTCAAATTATTTTATGTGCACTGTTGTTTGAATAGATTTTACTGTAGCCCAGACCCTTTGTGCTCATGGAATTGTGCCAGCTGACAGACAGTGGAGACAGATTTACTGTATGACCCAATGAGTCATTGCAATTCTCTGTATAAGGGCTTTGATATTGCAAGGAAGCAGTGTTGGCAGTCAGCTTTTGATGTTGCTGGCTTAACATCTTTCAGCTGTATGCTACCAATTATGATCTTTTTACTGTTTACAACTGGGGCCTCCTATTGTGTAAAACATTTGATGTATTTTTTAATTTTATTTAGGGGTTGAGGGGAATACTGGGTTATCTGCCATATTTTAGTTTAGTTTTTTTTTTTACTTTTGTTTTCCAGAAAGCAAAATGAGGCAAGACTGAAATTGTGGAGTACCTTTTTTTTCTGGACTCCTCAGTCACAAAACAGTGGGCTTTGGAGAGTAACATATCTTTGTTTAGAAGTTCAGTATATTGATTGGGACACTGTTACCCAGTAAAATTAATTACACAAAAATACTGCCCTACAATGTTCTGAAATATAGGCTACTATAAGGCTGATCTTTAGCTTCACAGTCCAGTGCTCCCCATCTCACCCAGACTATGTACAGTGTACAGTAGGAAGTAGTTACCAATTGTGTAAGCCTAGCCAATGTGGTTGGCTATTCCTTGGCAAAGTTGTGTTTTGGATCAAGTCACATGTCCTGAATCGGAACAGCAATTGTGAAACAGATTCATGCTGTAGTACAAGGTATTTTAAAATCTAGTGTAAACGGGAAAGAATTTAGCACCCATCTTTAGGAATGCAACAAACCAGTAGTGAATTGTAATATGGTTAATTGGGGTGCCACAAACAGTTGGTAGCCTTAGTGTACCATGTAGGCAAGTGTATTTCTTATTCAATATACATTTTACATATACTGTACAATTAAATGATTTACACATACAGAATTATACACAGATACATGTTGTAGTAATTTTAAAACCATATAATTCTTCTTAGGGTGATATATTATTTTTTTTTTTTTTTTTTTTTTTTTTTTTTTTTTTTTTTTTTTTTTGTTTTTTTTTTTTTTTTTTGTTTGTTTTTTTTTTTTTTTTTTTTTTTTTTTTTTTTTTTTTTTTTTTTTTTTTTTTTTTTTTTGTTTTTTTTTGTTTTTTTTTTTTGTTTTTTTTTTTTTATTTTTTTTTTTTTTTTTTTTTTTGTTTTTTTTTTCACAAATAAGTAGAGCAATGGGAGTGAAAATACTAACATATATTGGTTCCATAAATAGGTGGAGTTGGAGGCTGTATGTGCAGAATAAAGGTAAGTGGAGTATAGTTTATACTTTATCAGGCATTTTACATTGCTACCACAGGGCAATTTCATTAAATGGCTATGATTTCCAGAAAAGATGCAATAGTTAAATAATTTGAGGGAAAATGGTTTAACCACCTAAAATGACACTACTCAATTTCTCTGAAAGGCATGTATTAAATGTACATGAAATAACTATGAACATGGGTGGTTTGTAATTTATGGATATAATTGTCAGCAATAGAGAACTGCACTTGGGTTTTATATTATGCATTGCAGTATAAAAAACAGGGCTGCATTTATAGTAATGTAAAATGCTCCATGAACATTATTTATTTATGAAATTATTTCAGCAATCTTAATTGCAAAATGTTAAGGAACTATTATACTGTAAATCTTTTGAATACCCGATTGATCCCCAATTAAAGGTCAGATGGCAGGAGTGAGTTCATTAGAAATGAGTCCAATATAAGGCCTGTATATTGTTACCCACTCTAATGAGCTCATAAATCACATTGGCAAGAGAGAAGGGTGCGTATTTCCTGGTAAAAGGCAGCTCTCATTTTGTTAGTTTTTAATGTGTGAACATTTATTTTGACTCATTCTTTTCTTTTATTTCATTTCTTTCTTGTTATATTTTAATTAGGTTTGCTGGGATGGGTAATCTTCTTAAAGTCCTTACAAGGGATATAGAAAACTATCCACATTTTTTCCTGGACTTTGAAAGTAAGTTTTAAGGAAGGATTGGGGGGGTAGTTGGGGTGGGGACTTGTCACTGAATTAGTTTAATTCACTTGACACCTGGTTTAAACAACTCAATGCTGGACTCCTCTCCTTCCTAGTACCCACCAGTGGTTGCAGAGACCAGGGGAAGGTTTTGATGTATTGTTCACAACACAAGACACCTTTCTTCTTGCTTTTTCTCTTTCAGGAACCAAATGGGGAATCTGTTAAAAGTTCTCACTTGCACTGAGCTTGATCAGGGGCCAAACTTTTTCCTTGACTTTGAAAGTGAGCAGAGCTTTTGCCTGGCTTGAATTGCTTTTCACTAACCAAGTGCATGTGTCTGTGTCTGAAGATGAATGGGGTTTACAAACAGCTTTACAAATTTTCATTACAGTAAGAATTGTATCCAAAACAGATTCTGACTACAGTATACTTGCATTTATTACACCACACTGTGTTGCTTTTTTCTCCATATTATTTTATGCCAATATATTGTTTTTAAAAACAGGTACATTTGATCACAGAGATATTTCCATGACCACTGCAGCCAGCTTTTTAGACCGTCCTCCTGTGTTAGTTTAGCTGCCTACATTTTGTACCTGGAAGCTCCTTGTATTGTCAGTGGTTGCCCTCATTCATTTTACCCAGTCTCAGGGTTGAATGGGGCTTTCAAATTCCAATGCACAAGGTGTTGGTAGATGTTCACATTAGTAGTATGTTGAGAGCATGTAAGTCATTTGCTTCCTTATAAATGCTGATGTTTAACTCCAGTAGTCAGACTAAAACTTTTAACATGAATAGCATCATATTGGAGAGGTTTATTCACCAAAAAGCTATCTTATTAAGTAGAGGTAAAAAACAAAAAAAAATAAAGTAGTGTATTACCCTGTATTAGTCATCAAACGGTATGTTTTAAAGCACAACGTAAAACAAAAACCAAACAAAACAAAAGAAACATGATTTAATTTAATAAACAAGAGACATATGTAGGGGTGGGCGATATAACTCACGAAATGTATCATGATATTTTAAACATTCTCTGTCCCAAACAGCATCATGAAAGAAAAAACGGGCTGTAATTGGGTCAATTTACAACAAGATAGCATGCTGCACTTTGTCAAAAGTATTTTTATTTTCTTTATTTATTTATTTAATTTCTTAGTCGCCAATAATTTTTAAAATGATTTTATCCCAATTTAGAATATCCAATTATTATTTAAGCACCCCTGCACTGACTCGGGAGCGGCGAAGACGGACGCACGCTGTCCTCCGAAGCGTGTGCCGTCACCCGACCGCTTTTTTTCACACTGCAAACTCATCATGCAGCCACCTCGGAGCTACAGAGTCAGAGGACAGCGCAGCTCCGTACAGCATACAGGCAAGCCCGCAGGCGCCCGGCCAGACTACAGGGGTCGCTGGTGTGCGGTAAGCTGAGGACACCCTGGCCAACCTAAACCTACCCCCACCCCCACAACCCAGACTCTTCTTAACAGCACTGTGAGGGCTAGATATGGCTCCGGCATGGCTCGGTTGTACAGTGGAAAAGAGGCATAAGTCATTTTATGCTAATAACGTGTGTAAGGCAAGGCTAGAAGTTGAAGTTTTAAGGTAGTAATGTGGATTTGCTACCTGCCTGGAAAGTAGGTATCAATATGGTCTTATTCAATAGTGGTTTGTTCGACTAATAATTATAGATATAAATAAATGCCTACCTACTGTTTTATGTAGATTGAATATCCCATACCATCACATAGTAGGCCTATATTCAAGTCAAAGTATTTATTGAAACCACATTATGCTCAACTAAGTAATGGAACTGATTCCTTGTCGAAATGTTTTGTTTTATCCTTAAGTTCTACAAGAATGCAACCATATCTGTCATCTAAGCATTTGATATGCCATCAGTATTGTTAACCTGGTTATGTTTCATCGGTGCAAATTAAGTGGTACGAAATGATCCTCTTGACCTGAGATTTGTAATTAACAAACCTACACACCTATAAAGACAGTGATTTTAAAAAATAAATAAATAAATAAAAATAAGTAACGTGTGCCACATTATCGCTGAATCCTTTATTGTATGACCTTATAAATTTATACAATATACAGCATAGTTTGTATACCATTGTTTGTTAAAGCGCAATTTTATAAGTTAAACAGGAGCCTGTATGGTTTTGTTTTTTCGGGTTGTCTCGCAGTAACCAAAAGATCGCTCAGTCTGTCATCCAGAGTAGCTTTATGCATTTCATGCACGAAAGAACCTTTTGATTTGTCGAACTAATAGCAACATTTGCATACAGCAAAAACGTGTTTGAAAAAGAAATCCATTAATTTTTGTCACATATAAAAAGCTTAATATGTTCAATTTGTGTTATGCAAAAGATAAGGGTTGACCAAAGAATTAATAAAAAAAAACAGGAATAATGAAATTTATTTTCGACCGATATTTCTATTGTCATTAAAAAGTACCGGTAACAACATCAGTGTATTGCCCAACCCTGCTTTCAAGGTACCTTGTGTGCTGCAATTCAGAGGAACATAGGCTTGTTACAGGGATCAGGAATAGTGCTTGTTCTTGAAGATAAACCAGCTTTGTCAAGACTTTTGAAGTTGGATTATAATGTGATCTTCTTTGCTGTTTGCATACCCCACTGCCTTAATTTGCATGCCTTTTTGTTAATATACTGCAGCTTTATGGTCTTTTCCAAATATAAACACTATTTTCTGGTATCGCTGTGTATGTTACTAATTCAGTAAATGTTGCTAGCTATTACAGAATAGCCCAATTAATCATGCAGCTTTGGCTCAGCCTAATCTGGACTAAATGACACTAAAATGCATCTTTCTTTTTATATACACAGTATATACAAAATACAAATTTATTTTACTGTGACTTCTTATTATAACATTTCTGATTAACAGCTCCAAAAGAAAGAGAGGCCTCGCCAGAAAACAAACACACACACACACACACAAACAAAGTTGTGTTGTCTTGTAACAAACTCAAGGTTTAATCCCAACCAAAAGTGTGATTTTCAGAAATTTGGTAGTTCGCTTTGTTAACGAGCATTAAGGCAAAGCATCATACTGTAGTTAGTGTCAAACATCAATGTTCCATTATTAAAATGTACTGTATATGTGCACTGGATACAGTTTGTGTATTGCAGCATTAAGGCTAAATGTTTTAATTTCTTAAAGTAAGTATCTAAAACTAATTTTCTATTATTATATAATATCTGTGTGTGTGTGTGTGTGTGTGTGTATTTATTTATTTATTTTTTGATCAGTCTGTGTTCGGGTGCTTTCATCTGAGTTCATGAGCTGCTTGCCATAGTTATAAATTACATACACTAGATTATCCTAAGTGTCTACAGAAGTTCGAGCCAGTGCCGTCAAGTGATCTGCCACTTTGAATCAAACTTTCCTGGTTTTCTGGCAATACATGAATGTTTAAAACGAAACATTTGACCAGTTGCAATAAGAACCACTCTTGAGTATTGCAAATGTTAAAAAAAAAATGGAACAAAAAAATAAATAATTTGAAGCTATTTGCTCTTTAAACAATGTGATCATCTGATCTGTATGATCTGTATGTATGTATGTATGTATTCTGGTAATGTCTGTCTTGTGTATTGTCTCTATGCTGCTTGCATTCTGTAACGTGCTGTTGTCTGAGTCTAATGTTTTACATTCAGAGTGTATTATTTTTTTTATGGCTGTATTTCTTAGCAGGTTGCAGATCAAACTACATACTCACAACATATTGAAATCTTTTGTGGCCTCCGGTATCCCCTGGGAAACTACCTAAAACAAATGAAAGCTGAATAGACCCAGATATTAGTTATTTTTGTGAAGTTTCATGCCAGTTCTATCAGATAAAAACTTTATTTTTAGAATGACTGTCATGCGTAGACTGTAAATGAGCTTGAAATGTTTCTGTATAGAACTTAGACATGTTTAATAAAACACAAAGTATATGCTTTCATTGACCTTGCTGTGCTGGCTGCCTACAACAGTTATATCTCCTTGAATAAAAACACATACATCAAGTCTAATAGGTCTACGGTTTAATAGCAGACCCTGAAATAAAAGTTGGTATGTCAGAATCTGCTGTGTTAGAAATCAAAATGTTACTGAAGTGAATCCAGAAAAAATGTCAACTAAAAACAAACCAACACTTGTTTAAGTTCCTTCTAGATCTATTAAAAAAAAAAAAAAAAAAAAAAAAAAAAAAAAAAACTAGGAGCCAAAAATGCTGCAGTCAATCACTTGCATTGTTAAATTTACAGCACTGAAAAGTTGAATGAATAAGCTCTTAAAAGATCACTTTTCAATAAATACTAGTATTGTGAATATGTAGGTTGTCTGTTTTGTTAAATCTCTACCATGTGCTGTTAAAGTATTCATGAATTAAAGAGGACATAGCTGGCTGTGGTTTAAGTAGAGCCCTCTGTATTACAGGAGAGTTTTATTTTTATTTCTGACATGCCAGCAAATCACGATTTGTGGTCCTGTAGTAAAAACTTTAAATTAATCAGTGAGGCCTATAGCTGTACAGATTTACTCTAATGTGGATAACAATAAAAAAAAACAAAAAAAAAAAACATATGCACACAGCAGACTGGTCTCGCTAAGAATTAGTGTCCATTTGGTGTTTTAGTCAGGTGGTCAACAAAATAAACAATAAACAATACATGTAATTTAAGCATACACGTGTGTGTAATATGTTCTTAACACCTGGTGGTGGGGCATAAATTTCTTAATAAAGGCATAACTGCATCATGACATTAAAGTAGTACTATACTATATATACTGAAAATACTGTGTTACTGTCTTACGTAATTCAAATCAAGGGTTTCTCTGTGTTACTAAAATGCTCCCTTTTTAATCAGAAGTGTGTCCCTTCCATTTGTGCCATGCCGTTCCACCACCACTTGCAATCTCATTATTATTAGCACAGTCTCTTAACTCTGGCTCATGGCTACATGGTTTTTAAACAGGAGCACATCCATTTGATTGTAATCATTTCATTTTACAGGTTAAGCAGACCCTTAAATCTCTTTTGTCTCTTAGATGCACAGCCTACAGATTGTGAGAGAGATGTGTGGAACCAGGTCAATGCAGTGCTGCAGGATTCGGAAAGCATTCTTTTAGGTCTTCAGGCTTACAAGGGAGCCGGTCAGGAGATAAGAGAAGTATGTTACCTACTGTTCCAATACTAGCCAGTCCTCTTTCGCTGGAGTATTGTTTGGTAGAGGAATCTGGCACAGGAATTCTTTGCATTAATGTCACTGCCTAACCTTGCATATATAGACAGCCCAGCTGCTGAGATACATAACAGAAGCCTTAGGCAAGATAGTCTGTCATTTCCTGGACTAGTTGGTTCCATGGAAGCATCCCCTCAGATCTGAGAGCTGCACTCTAATCCTGATGTGAACCCCCTTACTGTTCAGTCCTCTTATGCTGAGCCACATCATGTGTTGGTTTTGTGCTGTAGAATTCCATCCATGTAAGAACATAAGAACATAAGAAAGTTTACAAACGAGAGGAGGCCATTCGGCCCATCTTGCTCGTTTGGTTGTTAGTAGCTTATTGATCCCAAAATCTCATCAAGCAGCTTCTTGAAGGATCCCAGGGTGTCAGCTTCAACAACATTACTGGGGAGTTGATTCCAGACCCTCACAATTCTCTGTGTAAAAAAGTGTCTCCTATTTTCTGTTCTGAATGCCCCTTTTTCTAAACTCCATTTGTGACCCCTGGTCCTTGTTTCTTTTTTCAGGCTGAAAAAGTCCCTTGCGTCGACACTGTCAATACCTTTTAGAATTTTGAATGCTTGAATTAGGTCGCCTCGTAGTCTTCTTTGTTCAAGACTGAACAGATTCAATTCTTTTAGCCTGTCTGCATATGACATGCCTTTTAAGCCCGGAATAATTCTGGTCGCTCTTCTTTGCACTCTTTCTAGAGCAGCAATATCTTTTTTATAGCGAGGTGACCAGAACTGCACACAATATTCAAGATGAGGTCTTACAAGTGCATTGTACAGTTTTAACATTACTTCCCTTGATTTAAATTCAACACTTTTCACAATGTATCCGAAAAGTGTTGAATTTAAATCAACACTTGTAGTATGTAGTGTGTGTGTGTGTGGTAGATGCTTATTTTAAAACTACATTTTAATCAAGTGTGGTCTTTTATTTGTGTAATAAAAATTACATATGTATTAGTGGTAGAAACAAGTCTTTTTTATTAAAGAGTATCTAGTATTTCAGATGAGAGTTATTTATCATTTGGTTGCAATGGCTTCTGAACATTTGGTTGGGCAGGCAGCCACAATGCAGGATTATTTATTTTTTTCCTTTAATCAGTAGTCACCTCTTGTATTTAAGTTGAAAAAACATCGGAATATAGGTAATTTCCACCTGCCAAGAGAACACTAAGTGGACCTGAAACTACACTAATAAATAAGCAGATAAGTTACACAGTTAAGACAAACGCAAGAAAAAACGTGTTACTTTTGTTTTAAATTAAAAAATGATTTTGTTTGGACAGTTGTGTATGTACATATACATGTTTACACACTAGTTTCTTATAAAATGTTTATTTTATTATAGTTTTTCATTTTTTGCTTTATACAGTATGTGGTAATTTAGAAAATAAACCCTTTTATGTTTAATTGTTCATTCAGATACAGCATTTTGGCTGTGCCGATGTTTGATATGACGTGCTTGAATACAACTTTTGAGTTGTATCCGATTTGTCTTTCATTTTAATATTGATGTTGTTTAAAATGTAAACATCACAATGACTGCTGGCGGTGATTTTAGGTATGAGTGTAACCGCGGCGGTTCTAGTGATTCAGCTTCTTTCCTACTCTAAAACAGTTGAGAACAGATCCTTTAAACGGCTTTTAGTTTTCTTCAGAGTGCCTACTGTAATATCTTGAGTCTATTCCAACTTTGAGGTTCACTACTATAGTGGGTACTTTAGTCATCAAAAATGAATCTCCTTTTTTTCTTTTTTTTTCTATTATAGGGAATACAAAACCCAAGTGACTTCCAACTCCAAGAACGAGCATGGAATGTTGTCTGTCCATTAGTCATCAAACTGAAGAGGTTCTATGAATTCTCGTTAAGACTGGGTAAGCTTTAATCAGCATAAAATACAGGAAGATTAAGGACAGATTAAGAAAACGCTTTTGTAAATTTTGTTTGAGTTAAAGAATGTTCTACCTATGTCTGGCTGATAAATGGAAGTCAACTCCATGTAATCTAATATTTTATATAATTTAATAAATGTAAGAAATGTGTCTGTTGACATGGTCAGTGTGTTATTTAATGTTTTCATCACGCAGAGAAGGCCTTGCAAAGTCTCCTGGAGTCCCTGACATGTCCAACCTACACTCCAACCCAGCACTTGGAAAGAGAGCAAGCCCTGGCCAAGCAGTTTGCAGAGATTCTCCACTTTACACTCCGATTTGATGAGCTCAAGGTTATTAATATTGTTGTTGTTGTTTTGTGATGACTTTAGCCTGCTTGTGGAGTGTATTGTGTCATATCACGTATGGCACAGGCAGCCTTTGGACAGGATGTGAGTGGTGCAGTGTACAAAGTGAATGTCCACACAGTACTCGCAATGAAAAACTTCCGTATGTAATAAACAGTCAATAATAAATCAGTCGCCCGTATACCAACAATGGTATAGGGGAAGCAAATATGGCAGGTTGCAGTCCCAAATATTGAAATATTCCTGTTTTTTGTTTTCACAGATGAGAAATCCAGCCATTCAGAATGACTTCAGTTATTACAGACGGACAATAAGTCGCAACAGGATAAACAACATGAACGTAAGTTTTTTAATACTTTTAAACTAGAGCAACGTTATTGTTGCCATCCAGTTCCATAATCGTAATGAGATCGGGTTTTGTTTTCACAGATAGAAATTGAAAGCGAAGTGAACAATGAAATGGCCAACAGAATGTCCCTGTTCTACGCTGAAGCCACACCAATGCTAAAGACTCTGAGCAGCGCCACAACTAATTTTGTCTATGAGGTAATTCCCACTTCCGTGTTCTTTTTTTTTTTTAACATTTGTTAAAAGTTAAAGAAAAAATATAAAAATAAATATATTTATTTATTTTTTAGAACAAAACATTGCCTTTGGAGAACACAACAGATTGCTTGAGTACTATGGCCAGTGTCTGTAAAGTTATGTTGGAAACACCGTAAGTATTAAGTCTAAGACTATTAATAGATAGTAGTAATGCACAACGCATTCACTTAAATGCTGGCAGTAATTACCAGAGTATTCTAAATTAGCTCCAGTCAGTGCAAAAAAACTGTTAAAACCACTCCCTTGCTATTAGCAACATGGTTTCATATCACTGTAATTCATCTGTACCGGGGGCAGTCTGGAAGTTGAAATCACAATACTAAAGTATGGAACCATAAGCTACTTTGTCCCCTAAATCTTTGGGTCTTTTTTTTGTTGTCCCATTATATTATCATTCAGTGCGATGTGTAAACTGTTCCCTGTTAATTTTGACACGTACATTGTAATTGGTGTGCAATGTTAACACTTTGGGATAGATTCTGTAAGCTTTTTACTCCAGAGTTAATAGATTTAAATTTTTTCTGAAAGTTAATTAGTTCAAAAAATGAGTAAGAAATAACGTGAGACTTTGTTTGTTTGTTTGTTTGTTTGTAAGCTTCTTTGTAAGTTACTTTTATTTATGTTTTTCTTTACTGAAAAAAAAATTAATAAACAAAACATGTGAGAATGTGGATCAAAGAGCTTTGAGAGTTTGAAAGGGATTCTGCAAAAGCATACTATATAGAAAGGGTTATATCCACTGCAGTGGGACCAGAGTAAGGACGGATATGTAAAAAGTCTGATAAAAATAAATTAACCCTGTTTTAAATACTGTTATACACAGCTGTAACAATGATTATATTCACACAATTATTGTTTTGAGATTCAGGTTTTATTAGGGTGCTCCCCTAAATCCCTTGTTTAGAAAGGTACAGGTTATTAATGCTTATGACAGGGTAGTCTGCCGTGTGCATTCGCTGCTGAGTGACAGGCAAGAGAACAAGACGGAAGTTGAAGATGATACTTCCCTCAGGCGAACAGGATTTATTTACATATCAACACATTGAACAGCTCAATGGTACAGAACAACACAGTGTACAAAAACTTTGGTGGGATCTACAATCTCTGAACTAATCTTCTCATTACTAAACGAACTCTGGCTGCTTGCCTGGCTGTCGGCGGTTTCGACTTGCTCACTCACTCTTCTGTATCCAGCCCTGGTGCTGGTTCTTTCTCTCTGACTCATTTACTCTCTCTCTCTCTCTCACACACACACACATTTCAGCTTGTTTAGCCAAGTTGGCTTTGGTTTTGCAGCAGCCCTGAGGTAAATAATAGGAAGCTTTTTTATACCTGACGCCTCGCTCGAACACACCTACCTGCTGATTTAGATTCCACACCTGGTAATCACTCACAGCAGGCAGGATCTCCCAGGATTGTCAGGTACTTCATTAATTACAATAAATACACACTATTTTAAAACATACATTAACAAAAAAACAAAAAAAGCTTCATTTGTAAGCACAGTTCGCTTTCACTTTCCTGTAGCCATTTTGCATTAGCATTGTACTAAATTGTGAAATGTGCTTTGAGCAAATGCACAGTTCCTGAATAGATTTTAAAGATGCTTCTCAATCTGCCAATAGCAATTTTGCGAGGTGTTAAAAATGGGATTCAAGTGATATACAAACTTTAATACAATTTATTTTGTATTGAATGAATATAAAATCAGTAAATTATATTTAGAAGATGCACGTCATTGATGAATTTTGTGTGTAAAAATTATTTCAAAGTGAGTTTGAAATAATGTTCATAATGTTTTTCCCTTGTTTAGAAAATAGTTTTATAGGGGAAAAAAAACTAATTAATTAAAAAAAAAAAAAAAAAAGTTTTATTCATATTACAAGAGTACTGTGTACACAGCATTTAAACTGCAAAATCACATGTCAATCCACGTTTGTCTAATCAGTTTTTTTAGAGAAAAGGAAGGGAAAAAAGAAAGAAAAGTATGCTTCTCAAATATTTAATATTCTCATAAATCATAGGAGGGGTGAACTACCACTTTTTAGAAAACAGGTTTTGCAGATCCGATCAGCACCAGACAGAGCCACACCTGTGGAATAAAAACGGAGGCTGCTTTTTGACAGCAAGAAAACCTTCTTAAAAGTTTTTATTTGAGATGACAACATTTTTAAAAGAAACCATATTGAGAGTTCCACTGGGCTACTGAGTCTCATTTTAAAAGACTGATTTGATTGTTTAGACAATAAGTCAGGTCAAATTTAAAGTAGTTCAATCAGATTGCATATATATAAAGAAATCATAATGAGAGCTCATTTAAAAAAAATCACAATTTAGATTTGGAAACATACAAATCAGTGTATTTGTTTTTGCAAGGCTTGCTGCTATGATGTTTAGTATTGCACTGAATGCCCTTACGCACAAAGAAACACTTCTTTGTTTGACAAAAATGAAGCCTTGCATAGGCACAGAATCAACTGCTGCAGCATGAAGAGAAAGTTTGTTTTCTTTGGGTACTTTGTCCAAATTAGGAAAGCTGCAGAGGCCCTCCAGCAGACTGAAGAAGCTGTCTCTTTATGTTTTGCTCTTGTTTGGTGTTTTACATTTGCTTGGCCAGTTGTGGGCCACCCCCTGGGAGCTCCCATCTACGGTCTGCAATAGAATAGCCTGGACTCGAACCGGCGACCTCCAGGCTATAGGGCGCATTCTGCACGCCATTCGGAGTGCCTTTATCAGATGCGCCACTCGGGAGCTCCCTTTGTAGAATTTGTGCGAGTGATGTGCTAAACAGCTCTTTTTCATAAACAAATACCGTAATATCACCGCAAGTTTACAAACAGCATACATTACTGCTGATTTTACAGGAGAGATCAGAATTATATTGCATTATAAATAGATTCGCAATGCCGACAGTCAAGATTTAGAACTTTCTTCTGGCAAAGATGAATGAGTGGTATAGTGAACAGAAAGAAGCAGTAGACAAATACTGGGCAAAAAGAAAAGGAAAACAAATTTCCACAAAGACGAAATTGATGTTAGTTAGTGAAATGGAAAAAAAAAAATCAGGAAATATCATTTAACACACAGCAGGGGCAGAAACGAAACAGAGAAAGAAATAACTATCACAATAAATTCACTGGGACCAGTATCCTGGACCCTACATCAAGGGTAGGCACGAAACTTCGATATTATAATTAGGGCTTCAGATTTTCATTTTTAACCGATAAAAAACGATAAAACACCCCTGATACAAAAAACAAAAAATCAGTGGATAGCCAATAAACACCGGAAAATACCAGGAAAACTTTGGAAATGGTTAATCAATTCACATTAACTTTACCCTTTAACCATTAAAAATAAAACCTATAATAATAATAATAATAATAAATACATTTCCCAGTGCTACTGGGCAAAGTCCCATTTTCCTACCTTGTATCTATAATTGATTTGTTCTGAATACTTTAAACCCGCCCCAACTACTTTGTGCCACACATTCCTACGTTTCTATTGGAGACTCCACTTGCGAAATTTAAAAACTTGATTACAATTGGGAATGGAGGGTTGTTATTAGGATTTAAAGATGTATTGCAGTTAAGATACAGAGGATTTTAAAACAAAATTGCAAATTGTAGCAAAATGTAAAAAAATGCCTAGGCACAAAAATCCGAGAAGACGACACTAATGTCATACAGTATATCAAAACGAAAGCCGTGAAAAAAAAGATTTACACAAAACTCGAAAATAGGTAAAAATAAGCACCGAAAAATGAAATGAATAAACACTGAAAACCCTAGTTATAATGAGATTCGTATATTTGCATATGAAAGCAGTTTGAAACGAACAGTCATACCAGAACTACCGCTGCAGGGATGAAGCTAAAGTACGAGAGTGAAAATGACTTTACTGTATTGCGGGTAGGTCTACGAAGACACAGAAACCTACAAAAAGTCAAGACACGAAAGAAAACGTTAGGTTACTTACTGTAACCCCGGTTTCCTGAAAGAGAAGACGACCACCAAAACATTACGATTGGGATATGCCAGCCTATTGGTAGGTATTTTCTGAGCTCTCTATACCAGAGCTGAAATGTCCTCGTCTCCAATGACCTCGGTGGCGTGTTGAACACCCAAGCACCATTATGCGGCATGTTTGCCTTGCAGGATGTGCAGACATGGAACCTTGGTTGGCTTGTTATGGTCACAGGTGTGTCTCCAGTAACAATGCTGACGCTATGCGTCCGCATTACATGACACACTGGGTACTGTGAGCACCTAATGCACCAAGTACCATAGTACTGCTGAGCATTTCTTACGTTGAATTCTACGTGCACCGAGTGCACTGAGCACCTTATATTTGAGGATGCTCTGCGCACCGAGCGCCGTGTAGCATGTGCACCAGAGTGCTATGCACACCGAGCACCGTGTGCACCGAGGCGCTGTGAGCATCGCGCGTACCGAGTGCACCGAAGGGATGCTGAAGCAGCAGTGCCTACCCTAACTGCGTGTAGTCAAACACCTGGTCAGTTTGTAGCATATACCAGGGGACACACAGGCCAAAGCCGTGGTGGGCGAATCTGTGGACGGAGTAGAACACAATAAAAACAATTAGACAGGGAAACACGCTGCTGTTGCTGTTCGATTTTTCGAAGGCCCGATGCACCGAGGTGTGTGGGCCGAGGCATCCGGCGAGGTCTACTCTACAGCGGGTCTAGTAAAAATACAGCCCCGTGGTGGACAAGGCCTACTGTTGTGTTTTTTTTTTTTTTTTTTTTTAAACCTAGCTGCTGCACCACCCAGCACTGCAGTTGTGCCAGCAAGGTATTTAGTCAACAACAATAACAATATATATATATATATATATATATATATATATATATATATATATATATATATATATATATATATATAAAAACTGCCACGCAGCAGCTAGCATAGTCGCTTGACAGTGGGGCTAAGCCTATCCCCGGTGGAGGACATGCCCCCACACGATTGAAAACAACAACACTCACTCCTTTTAAATCAGTACTGCACAGGCAGTCAATTCACGTACCACAGATAGGAAAGCAACAGCCTGCAATGCAAGCGTGAGCAGGTTGCTGAAGAAGAAAGTAGAAAAAGGCTCAATCAGGAGTCACTGATTTTGTGAAAGTGGCAAGCCAACTTTCAGCCTGAAAGGCAAGGGAACTGCAGTTGACTCAAGAGCCATTTTTCACAACTAGCTCTGATACCAACACAGAGGGTCTTACCTTACCGTCTTGAGAGACAAAAAGAGAACATGACTTCCGTGGTTTGACTGTTTAATCCCTCGGCGGGACAGATGGCATCACCCCAGGAAGGGGTCTATCGGCAGCTCTGATATAGAGAGCTCAGAAAAGAACTACCAACAAGCAGGTATATCTTACACTTAATGCTTTGGTGGTCATCTTCGAATGGAAAGGGAACTATGAGTGTAACATATATAATAATGGCATATTTTCCCTTTGTTTCCTTAGGGATTACACAAGTAGATTTAACAGTGAAGACACCCAGCTGTTCTGCATGAGGGTCATGGTGGGGGTCATTATCCTGTATGATCACGTGCATCCTGCTGGTGCCTTCACAAAAGCATCGAAAATTGACGTAAGAAAAACTTTTGGTTTGTAAAATAGGGTGACCGGGTAAAGAAAGTATGTTACTTTAGAATGTCTTATCAGCAGCAGTATTCAATCAATCAATCGATATTTTATGTAAAAAAAAAAAAACAACATAAAAACACTATGTTGATTACAAAAGTTTAGCCAAACCTATCAATTAAAGCTGTTAAAATGTATATAATTTTACATGTTAAAATGTTACCAGTCAGATTTAAGTAGCTATTGATGCTATACAAGTGATTTTCGTGTTTTTGTTTTTAATATGCACATCTTGCCTAAATTCATCTTACAATAGTTCCTTTAGACCTGTGAATTGACAGACATTTTTAGAAACTGTTTCTGTCTTCAAATGTATGTAAAAGAAAATAACCTTGAGCAAGTCAGTCTTTCAGGTGACACCATATTGATATTGATATTGTTATTATTCTTTGTTTGATAGTTGAACATCTTTCTTACAGATGAAGGGATGCATTAAAGTTCTAAAAGAACAACCTGCAGACAACGTGGAAGGTCTTGTGAATGCCCTCAAGTAGGTTTTGTTCTGTTTTGCCAACTGATGTACAAGTTTTAATCTGGAACATGAACACATAATTATTTAATAAATATGATGGCAAGTAGCTGATACTATATATAGAGTGTATGGGCAGGCAGGACATCACTGACTGTATTGTTACAGCAAGGTGTTTCAATTATCCAGAGAAACGGTACCATTGCTCAATCATTAGCTGTTTTAGTTCCTTCAGATCAATTACTTTTGTAACTATGTTGTACATACAACATGTATAATATGTGCAATCTTGTATGGTACCAAGCCTCCAAAATGGCCAATAAGTCATTTATACTACATCAAATAGGCGTTTTCATAATCTTTGAAGATATTATTATTATTTGCAAGAAATAACTATCACTCATTCATTTTTTTCCAGGTTTACCACAAAGCACCTGAATGATGAGACCACTCCAAAAGCCGTCCGGGCTATGCTCCAGTAAAAATTTCTATAATAAGAGGATCTATGTTCTGACCTAAGAAGATGTATATGTTTACATAATTTAATATGACTTGATGTTCATACTCGTGTATTTTCATGGCCATTCCCTCCTGGTTATTGAAACTTATATAAAAAAGAACCAATATTCTGAATTAAATTGCCAATGCTATTATTTCATAAAGCACAACTTAATTATACCTTACCGCCTTATCAATTGAGACATGCAAAACTGCTTGGCATACAGTATATATTTTTTTGTTTGTTTTATCGTAACTTGTGTGATCTATTTTATCTTTGTAGTACCTTTTTTAAAAAAAAATAAACTGCAATCGATGAATTATATGTTGTGTTGCTTAAATAATAGTTTGGACAGATGCTAGAACTTCAGCTTGTAAACAGCCCATAGCACAATTCATTGAAGCAGTGCTTTCAGATCAAGGTATACACCTTGGATCGGTTTAAAAAAAAAAAAAAAAAAAAAAAAAAACACACACACACACAAAAAAAAAAAAATGCACATTTTCATAAGTGCAGGCTTAAAATGCATTAATGTGTAGCTGAAATGCCCTAAGCAGAATGCCCAGGCTTTTACTCCAGCACATCAGCACATTTTCATTGTAAAACAAAACTTCAAAAATAAAATGGACTACACAATGAACTTATCTAACTTTGTACAAAGACTTTAAATATATGGCTGCATATAACTCGGGAGACGTGACTTGAGAGGAATGCATTTCTTGAGGTGGAAATACTGTAAAAGGTTAAGACCCTCATTATTGCCAAGAAATCCTTCCACAAACAAATCGCAAAACGCATTACATGTCCTTCTTGTTACTGTTTCTGATTTCATTAATCCGTAAAATAGCATTCACTTATACTGTATTAGTATATTTGGTGGTTAGAGCACACATTTAAGTGGGAGTAAACTATATTTAATTTACTTTCAAACAAGAGTTATTCTGGTAATAATTTGAGCCTGATTCTGTTCACTTTATGCATTATGTTTTCTTGCAACATTATTACTGTTGAAATCTTTGACCAGATGGGGCATTAAAGATTTGTATTATGTGAGCTGATTTTACTTGTGTATGGAAGAGTGAAAAACTTGTCACATGGTACAGTTAGTAACATCAGTATTAAACATTTGCAAAATTGTGATGAGTGTTTTCAGCAAATGCATCAAGCATTTTCCTTTTTTAAGCTTCAGGAATTTACATGTTTGTTGACGTGTTTAAACTGAACAGTTTTCTTGCATATTATATAAAGTGATTGTAAGTGCTAAGGTACATCCTTAAAGTTGATTGTTTGCTTCAAATATAAAGTTTGGTTAAGATTACCTATATTTAAGAATTATCCAGTTTTGATAAGCATTACAAGAAAATACAATGCATACTTGAAGCAAAAACTAATGTTCTTCCAATGTCAGTATTCAGTCAGTCTTAGATATTTGAGTGATGCCTTTTAAAAGCTTAGTGGGGGTGGGGGGGTGGGGGGGGAGCTAACTGCTAGCTATAATAAACATGTTTTTAACTGACGGGATTGTTTTAAATGTGTCTTCTAGTTTGAAAAAGCTGTTCCTGGCTTCTTTACTGGATTTGCTTTGTATTATACGTGTAATGTGTGAAGTGAAAATAAAAACTGGTACATTTCCTTGATGAAGAATTTTATCTGTTTGGTATGCAGTAACCATTCAGTTGCCACATGTATAAGAACATCTAACCAACCAAGCAAAAGTAAGCATAGAAGCAACAAAAAAGCTCTGATCAAAGGATGTGAGTGTCATTGCCTTTTAGGAATCCCTTAATTTCAAATGTCTCTTGGAAAAAGAAACCAGTACAACCCATTCATGAAGCACATCAAATAAAGATATACTGAGGAACATGGTAGAATCTGCTGTGCTATCACATCTTTTGATGGCATACAAGTACTGTGGGAAGCAGGCATGGAGCTGTTTTGCTAAATTTGACATTTTGCCTGAATGGACCCAAAGGCTCTCCAAGATACAGTTCAGTGGAGTTTCAGGAGGTTCAGGTTTAATTCAACAATACATGAGGTTGAATTATGCGTTTTAAATGCATCTGATCGATCAGTCTTGATGAAAGTGTTAAATTATGTGTATATTTATCATAATAGAATTGACTGCAGTTCAGTGCTCTGCAGGCAGATTTATCCCTGACTTGGTGAGCATTATTTAAAATATTTTCTCAAGTGTGTTCTGCATAGTTGGGCTGACCCATGGCTATTGCGTGTAATTTCCCCTTTTCAGTACAGGTTTGTACTGTACTTCAGCACGTCTTTGTCCTACAGCTGGTGGACCTGTACGCTGTAATCAAGGGCTCAATGAGCACAGTGCGGGCAATGGAAATGTGGCCAAGTTTCTTCCACTACCAAGCTAGTACCAACGTGCGCTAAGCAAAGGAATGGGCAGTTCCTGTTTTTATTCAGCTTTTTCTAACATCAATAAACTAGCTTTCAGAGTGAATAAAGAACAGTCATTGGGAAGGGTATACTGCATGTTCATAACCCTTTTCAGAACTGTAAAGACAGCTTGTCATTGCTTCTACTCAGAGGATTCAGTATCTGTGAGACAGTTTTTTTTTTTTTTTTATATATATATAGATTAAACATGATTTTAAGTGATGACCAAAAAAGGTCATTATTACTGTCATTCAAATAATTGCACAGATCCCATGGGATGGGGTGAGGGGTAAAATGAAGATAAATAAAACTCAGGCAGTAATGCAACCGCCCTTGTCTTGATCGTGTCACCAAAATGTAAGATAAGTATAAACCAACTTTTAGTCTGGGGCGGACAATACCTGCATAATGATCTTTTTACCAGCTGTTCAAGCCGTCAACGGGATGCTACTGTTAATTTCTGATGAAGGCACTAGAAATTGTTTTCATATGGAAGAGTTTATATGGGGAGGTATAGGTCCTGTGTAGAAGCTTTAAATGAATCCAGTGGTGCTATTTTGTAAAGAGCAACATAAGGTACAAAAAAGTACACAGTTTTAATGGGTTATGTAACCAATGGTAAAAGCAGAGTGTAGCAATGCATTGTGAAAGTATAACGAGAGTTTTTAAAGCACAAGTATGACAGGAACGGCAGTGTAAATGGATCTAATGCAAGCACTGTATACAGCTGATCTGAGTCTTGTATATGACAAACAATAGAAACATGCAGGACGAGTGACCTTTTGAGTTGCAACGAGTGTTACAGCAGAAGCAGAGAAAGGGGAACAGTAACATCCTGAAAAAAAGGATAACAACAAAATAAATGCCACTGGATTTACATCTCCAAATGTTTTCAGTAACAGCGATTAGAAACATACTCGTGTTTTTTTTTTTTTTTTTTTTTTTTTTAATTATGAAATTTGCTGTTACAATTGGAAACATATATAACAGTGGCAGAGCTACAGTAATTAATGGGTTGCTGAAATACCTGGTTTGCTAATATTAGGGTAAGGGTGTTACGATTAGGCAGTTTTATGCAAAAATGACATTTTGCTATCTAGCCCCGATCCCCAGCAATTTACCATGCACACTGCACTTTCCAATTTGTAAACAGTGCTGATTTGAATAGAACTGAAGGCTCCACTCAATGTTTTAAGGCTAATTTGGGTCTGCCTGTGCCATGTATTCACAGCAAACAATAGCTCATTAAAGCTAAATAGCTCCCTATAAATATGCATGAGCGTTTCTGATGTGTGCACAGTAGTACTGTTGAGTAGCAATGCTAAAAAGCAGTTTTTGTGCTAAATGGAGACTTTTCAAATCCTAATTAAAGGAGACATGGGACTAATGGCTCTGTTATTCAAATCATGAACATTTTAAAGGAAATTATTTAACACAATTATCCACTTAATAATTGTATCTCCTGTACAACATACATTATTAAAATAAGTAGATATCAACCAGAAATGGGTTCTAACATCAATGTATTTAAAGACAAAACATAGCTGTTGCATTTTTTTTTGTTGTTGTATTGTTTTATTTACAATTCATGTAAATTATACATTTTCTCATATGTAAACATTTTTTCTGAAATATTTAATATATTGACTTTTTTTTTTAAAAACAACAAATAAATAGTATGCCATTAGTATGAAAAAGCAATGCATTTTAATTAAGTTTAAACGTGGATAAAAGGTTTTTCAAATAAAATAAGTATTGAAATAATGTGTTAGTACAAAAACACACAAAGGACCATTAGGATTTTACACAAAACCTTGCTGTATAATGCTAAATATATCAAGCTTTGCCGCTCTAGTAATGACTTTATCATTCTTTAACTCTATATTATTTATAACCATACAGGTATGTGAACAATCAGGTTTATTAATTTTAGTGTGTTGGTATTAAGATCCATCACTGTTTGGATAATTAAAATTGACCAAATGCCTTTCCGTGAAGTACAGAATGTCACAGATGTTTCTATGCCATAGTTCAATATGTAGAAAATATCAGAGCATGTATGTGACAGTAAATGATTAGACTGTATTTGAATTTGTAATTGAAGCTCGTCTTCATTTTATGTTTATCTTTTGCAGTCAATTCATATTTACAGTACTTGGTGTTTACTCTTAAATTACTTAATATATTTCTGCTGCTACTCTATTTAGTCAGTGGAGCAAATTAGACACACAAGAGCATTGCTGCAGGATTGCATTCATACATGCCATGGTGAATTATAAACTTGCCTCAGCACTGAGTATATCAATTACATTATCTGGCTTATTTTATTATACTGCACACCAGCATTTGTACTGAACTGGCACCAAGTGCCAACATTTGAATCATATCTTCACAGCAAATCATTACTGGCCTGAAGTTAGTGTAAAATGCAGATAACATTAACTACTATGCGTGCTAATAGTTTTCTCACAATCTGAAGTGCTGTAAGGTTGTTCATGAGAGAATTTTCCAATTTTCTACCTAATGTACCTTAAGGGAAGCATTGGTAGGCGTTTGGACATGTGGAATCAGTCATTTATATTGTCTATCGAATAGTCTCTGAGGAATCTTTCTCACTGTAAATAACCAGAAGGTCACCTTCAGGGATGTGCTGTCCTTTCACAGGGCTTTGTTGTTGTTTTTTTTTTTTTTTTTTTTTTTCCTGCATACTGTACATCCCAGCGTGTTGAGCACATTCTTACATGTCAATGAAAGCTGATGGAGGACTGTTTTATGAACAGAACAACGGCAGCAGAGAATGACACTCACCCATATGACCCTTCGGAAGTAAATGGTCCACATGCTCACACGGGCCTATAAGGGCAGCTACTCAGTTTACTGCCAGGCAGTCAGATCACAAGGTCAACAAATGACATTGATATCTACATATCCATTATGTGACTTTCAGGCCAGGGATTATCAGAATATCCACATCTTCGGTATAATATAACGTCTATACGAATACATTTCAGAATGCTTTGAAATATTAGGACATATATATTAGAGCAGGGTTTCCCAATCCTGGTCCTGGGGGACCCCTGTTTCTGCTGGTTTTCATTCCAACTGAGTTCTCAATTACTTAATTGAACTATTCATTAGCTTGATTAGACCTTTTTAATTGTTTTTAGCTTTTAAACAGTTGGAGATTTCAAGTTAACTATACAATTTTATAAGTAACTTGAAATCGGCAACTTTTTAGGAGCTGAGAACAATTAAAAGGTCTAATTAAGCACATTATTAGTTCAATTAAGGGTTTGATTGAGTAGATGAGATCTCAGTTGGAATGAAAACCAGCAGAGGGTTCCCCAAGGACCAGGACTGGGAAACCCTATATTATTGTATACCCAAGTTGAAAAACATTCCAAAAGCTGTATTCCAAATGCTTATTGGAGTGGCTCCTAGAGGACTTTAAAGGTTTTAACATCTGTCAGTATATTTGATTAAACTTGGTATTAACATTAAATAGAGCTTGAGATTCTGAAAATCCTGTGTAAACAAGCAGTATTTATAAGGAATAGCTTTCAAAAAATGTTTTTTTATTTATTTTTTTTTTAACGCTGCGCTATTAATGTTGACGAAAGCAACCAATTTTTTTCAAGGTACTGGCAGCTGTTTGGCTGAGTCATTGAAAGCTGTAGTTGGCAAAAAGCCTGGCATTATTTATTATTATTATTATTTATTATTATTATTATTATTATTATACTTAAGAATTTTTTTTTCACTATAAGGATAAGCTAGTTCTAATGATAACAGTACAGTTTTGATATCAAATACATATAATTGACTGTTACAAATTATCAGAAAACATCATGGGTATGACTTTATAAACTGGATATAGAAAATATCTAAATCCATATTGTCCCCCCCCAATACTTACAGCACATGAGCAAATGAGTGGCATATTTTAAAACATATTGACTGTCCATTAATAAAACAGCAACTGAAAACTGTAAGACAATAATGTTAATATTATTAGAATAAATTTTTAAATATTGCCACTGTTATTCAGTGCAAACTAGACATGATCATTGTTACAGTTTTAATCATATTTTCATGGTTATAAAGCTGAAAAGCATTGACTAATTTCTAATCTTAACAAAAGTGTACTGGCACTGATTCATTTCCAGTAGACAGTGCTTTCTCAGATGACCATGCTGACCATGAGAAAGATGACCCTTCTCACTTTACAGATCAATATCACCACTTTCCGCTAGGTTATAGAATCCTAATAGCACAGAATCAATCACAGGGTTGTAGATGAGACTTTTAATTTTTTTTATCTGACATCAAAGACAAACTGATCTTTCATCAATAGAAGAAAAAAAAACTATTAGTCATCTAAAGCTAATTTATCTTGAGACATTCAGGAAGTATAGATTGTTGTTAATTTTCACTTTAATATGACTGAATTTAATCTGGATTTATAAGGTACAATAACCTTGCAGCAAGCCAATATATTGTAGGGAATTATGTGTTGATTTAATGTATTGGTTTTAGAACGTTCTGGAATTATAATGCATACCCTACACTGTATTGGTATTTGTCCAGAATCTCATGTACTTTTGGTCTATTTACCACTTTTGGAAGGTTCCCAGAAGCACACGTTAATATCAAGTTTTCAATAAAAGGGAGGTTGTGCAATTTTTAGTGGTGATATTTGGGATTAAGTGCTAGTCTGCAAAATGACTTGCACACTCAAATTGCCATCACAAATATATACAGAATAGCTTTATTCAAAATGCCAGCCAACCAACCGAACACTCAAGGTGAAGAGAGCCTTGTAGAAATACTGGGAAGTATGTCTGACACGATTCCTCACTTATCAGTAAGAACAAACAAGTCCCTTGTGTTGTAAGAGTCATTAATCATGTTCAGATTTAAGCTGTTCCATCTTGAAGCAAGTCGCCAATAAAAATAATCGAATGTTTGCATTCCAACATGATGCACAACAGGGGGGCTTCCCTTTCATTGTCATACTTGGCTCTCAAAAACTTACCTGTATGCTTGGTATTGAGATCACTGGTACTTCAATCCCTCACCGCTACTTATCTATAGTGGGCGCCCAACAAAAAAGTACTAATACATCTGCTGATTACATTCCTGTTTGTAGCTGGGTCTTAACTGCAGATTTTGTATTACTCTTGGATTGACAGTTCTATAGTTCAGTGTTCAAGGTCCAGTGTACAAAGAACTGAACAGGGACATTAGATACTTTACCCAACATAACTGCATGTGCTTGGTGTATTAATGATTCTATTATGTTCATTTATATTCTACGGCTATTGTTACAGCTTGATCATTTAATTCGATTGTAACCTTTTTTTTTCCAACAGTCTGTTTGTCTCACAGTTTGTTATTCTCAAGCTGTTTGTTGTTCTCAAAAATCCTTTGTTTGAAGACCTTTTTTTCAAAAGTGATTTTGAACTGATGCAGTGCATGTGGTAGGATACTCAGTATAGTAGCCTTGCAGGTTCTTGGTTAAAAACATTTTGACTCACATCCTGCACTATTAAAGCACAGCTGGAATCAAATTTAAAAAAAAAAAAAAAAAAAAACATTGTTATTTTAGTTGAATCATATATCATATGTTTAATTGGAGGTGATTTTTTTCCCCCTCCAGTTAGCACGCTTAAGATCATTGTTGAAATACATTTCCTAAATGTAATGCATTGAAACTGTTCCAAGTAGAATGCATATTTTTAATTCCGTTCCTTTACATCAGGCTAATGGAATGCCCTCCCACAGATGCTCTGGTTCTCATTATTTGTATTTGAAATTCAGACTCACATTTATCTAGAGAACACACATGTTTCCACAGAAATAGAAAAGAGTACAATCACTGAAACTGCAACTGTTGAAAGGGAAATTGTATGTAAACTACAGTTAATGCCACAGAATATCAAAGAGAAGAAGCAAAGATGTCCTCATTCTCCTCCAGATAATGGCAGATGGAACTTAAGCAGGACTGGTCAGTCTTATACTGTAGCTACTTTTTCACTACAGTGAGAGATACTAATGTGATTATTATTATGAATTACAATAATAACATTACAAATAAGTTCCACCTTTTTTTTTCAAAATGTCTGATCAATTTAAATATGGTATAATGTTTGTTATCATAAGGTGCCCTTCTTTTAAAGTGAAAACCACATTGTATAACGTTGTGTAATTTCTGCCATTTACTTGATCAGCATTTTTCTATGTTTACTGATAATACAATGCCAGATCAGGCCACAAATGTCTTCATTAACATATTTTACACAAATACATAAACGATTCTTGTGCAATTGCTTAAGCCACCACGAAAAAGTGCTATTGCTGTAATTTCATAATGAAGACAGTTAAAGATGTTTGGTATGGCATGAATATGGTTATTGGGTTTTTATTTAGAACATACTGTACTCACCTCTGTCAATTCAGTTGCGTGGTGACCCTTCACAAAACCACAAGATAATTAGGCACATCTTTACTCCCACTAGAATAAAGTGTTAAAGAACATGGAAAACACATGGTGCTGAGTGGACCACATGATATATGCAGTGGAAATATAAATGAGTTCCACTACATTCATTACAAAATAATAGATGGCAGTGTTACCAAACAAAAGTAGATTTAAGTTTGAGCTGACTGTAAACAGGTCAATAATACAGCTTGCATGGTTTTTAAATGGTAGTAACATAGGTGCTTAAGCAAGTAAAACATATTGTTTTAATGCTATACATTCTGAGTAATTTCCTGTCTCTGACAAGAACACCTGCTTCCTCTACAGCTATGGCCATACACTTTTCATCACCCTATATAATTAATTGTGCTTCATAAAGTCGAATGAAGCCTGCTGAATAATGTTACTTCGTAGTTTTCCATTCACAATGAAAAACTGACAAAAATGGAAAAATGCTAAATCTAACATGAAATACTGTACTGCTGTTATGGCTTCTGGTAGACTTTTTAAATATCATTTTGTAGTTTCTTTGATCACATGATATATATATATATATATATATATATATATATATATATATATATATATATATATATATATATATATATATATATAGTGCCATGAAAAAGTATTTGCCCCCTGTCTGATTTTCTGCATTTTTGCACATTTTTTACATTGAATTTGGTCAGATCTTTTTGTGGGTTATAGTAGAATATAGAGGGAATCTGGGAGAAAAAATGACACCAACATTTAGTGCTTCTTTCATTTGTTTGGTGTGAAAGGTAATCAAGCAATCTTCAGGTATGAAAAAGTTATTCCCCCCATAGTTAACTGAACCCAGTTAAAGGGATAATTAGGGTCAGCTGTTTGACTACTTTGGTTAAAAAATCAGACAATGATTTGGACAAGCCCTGCCCAATATAAATCTGACTAACTTTGATCCTTACCATCACAGTGAAGTTGTCAATACACAGGTTCTAGAGTCACATCATGATCAAAAGAAATTCCTGAAGATCTCAGTCTGGAAAGGGTTACAAAGCCATTTCTAAGGCTCTGGGGCTCCACCAAACCACAGTGAGAGCCATATTGTCCATATGGAGAAAGTTTGGGGCAGTAGTGAATCTTCCCAGGAGTTATTGTCCTGCCAAAATCTCTCCAAGAGCAAGGTATAAAGTCATCCAAAAATTCACAAAAAAAACCCTAGAACAACATCCAGGGATTTGCAGGGCTCTCTCGCTCGGCTAAGGTCAGTGTTCATAACTCCACCATCAGAAAGACACTGGGCAAAAATGGGATTCATGGCAGAGTAGAAAGGCGGAAACCACTGCTCACTAAGAAGAACATGAATGCTCATCTCAAGTTTGCCAAAACAATGTTCTATGGACAGATGAGTCCAAAGTGGAACTTTTTGGCCAACATGGGCCCCGTTATGTCTGGCAAAAACCAAACACTGCATTCCATAGTAAGAACCTCATACCAATGGTCAAGCATGGAGATGGTAGTGTCATGATTTTGGGATGCTGGATCAGGACCTGGACGACTTGCCATCATTGAAGGAACCATGAATTCTGCTCCTTATCAGAAGCTGACATGCAGCTGGGTCATGCGGCAAGACAATGATGCAAAACAAACAAGCAAGTCTACACCAGAATGGCTGAAGAACAAGAAATGTAAAGTTTTGGAATGGCCTAATCAAAGTCCAGACCTAAACCTCATTGAGATGTTGTGGCAGGACCTGAAATGAGCAGTTTATGCTTGAAAACCCACAAATGTCATTGGGTTGAAGCAGTTCTGCATGAAGGAGTGGGACAAAATTCCTCCACGACGCTGTGAGAGACTGATCGATAACTACAGGAAGCATTTGGTTGCAGTTATTGCTGCTAAAGGTGGCATAACCAGTTATTGAGTCTAAGGGGGCGATTACTTTTTCAAACGGGGGCATTGGGTGTTGCATAACTTTCTTTAATGAAATAAATTAAACTTTTGGCCATAGATGTGAATCTGATTTGATCACCATTTGTGTGCTCTATTTATTAAAACCTGAATTGTTCAAGCAAGATGACTGTGCATTATGACATTGTAAAATATTTTCAAAAGAGCACCAAACGGAAACACTCAGGGTTTTGGAGAAAGTGAGGGTTAAGTAAAGGACAGGAAATCTTTCTGACACAGACCTCACAGTAAGCCACCAGTTTCATACCTTCAGTAGGACAGCTTTTGGCATGCAGCACATAAAGGTCCATTTACAAAAATCCACAGGAGCAGACTTGCACTGATGTAAAGGTAAAGTGCTGGCAGTTTCATTTGACCTGTGTGCTCTATGGTGGCCATGCTGTGAGGCTTATCTGTATCTTGTACATTGAAACAGGAAAGAAAATAAAAAAATAAGCAAAAGTGAGAGGAATGGTGCAAGATTCGATTAGGCAAAGCACTCTTATTCCAAAAGTATTGAAATACAAATTACTTTTTACCTATGAATTTTCAGTGTTGGTTCTACCCCCCGGATTCCAGTCAAAATTAATCTCTCAGGACGAGCTCTGAGCCACGCCTTCTCAAACAGAAATGAATCCCAATGTTTTCATTTTACACTCAGTTCCCCTGCTTGATAGAATCTAAGGTTGAGCAAGTGAGAGAAATTGAGACTGACAGATTTAAGAATCCAAGTGGATATACATTCTTGCAAATGAGTTCCTGAGAGGAAGAGCCGGTTAAGAATGATTGTGCAATGTGAGCTAAACTCTGAAGGAAATTACATAACCATAGTTAAGAGGAATGGGCTGGAACCCACAGCTATTAAAATGAATGAATACTATGTATATACACTATGCACATTGAATAGATGGGAATTCTGATCTAAAGTGAAATTATGAGTTTAAGAATGATTTGTTACTGAAAAGTTAACCCCCACCCCCAGTGCTGCAAAAAAAAAACCAAAAAAAAAAACCTGTTCATGACAAAATGAGGCTAAATTGAATTTTAAACATGCAGGCCTATATGGGTCGTTATGAGAGCCTCTCAACTTTTTGGTGTCTTCAGATGTCTTCATGAAGGGCAGAGATTGTAAAGATTGCTTCATTCCATTATAGATTAATAGATATATTAACTATGCATCCAAATGTAATCTCTGAAAATATAACCAAATACATTTGGACATTTTAATGAATTTTAAATCTACTGTAAACATACATGTAAATTGTGTAGAATGTCACAGAAAACCCTATTATAGTTAAGAGTTATGGTAACGTGATATGCTGAAATATCACAACAGGTGTGGGCGTTATGTAGCATGGCGCCATAGGCGTCAATTGCACATCAAGCCACACTTTGCTTACCAAGTCTGCAGCTGTGTTTGGGTTCAATGCATCGCTGTTTCTTCCTTTTCTTAGGTCTGCATCTGTAATTTTGCAGTGTCTTTTGCTTGCCTTCTCATGGTTTTTAAATTGCCAATAAACACATTGCATTTTGCATATCGAAGTTGTCATTACAAAACAAACAAAAATGGACTTTACACTGGGTCAGTGCATTAGACTGAATGGTAGAATGTTAGCATCAGATAGAATATAAGTTATGTTTACTTTACGTAAAACTGAGACCCCAATTAATAATACAAAACACAAACATGAGTGGAGATTAATCCAGTTAGTTCAATAAAGATGTAGCATATGCTTTATTGGAAAGAGTGTGGGGGGGGGGGATGCATGAAACTTGAAGTCCTGTGTTCTTTCCTTTTTGTTTAGCTGCTGGCGGATTCATTTTTAATCATCACTACTCTGTGGTGAGGATCAAGCAGTGGTGATAACATTTTCAATTGGTAGAGTGTGTGATTGACCAATAAGAGAGCAACATTTCTGCCTGCTGTTTTTAAAAAAAATCAATAACACACCGCAGTGTTGAAAGATGGTCCCCTATCCACAAGCCTAAGGGTTCTGTTAAATCAGGAGCAGTGTATCCCAGGTTGGAACACATATTCGTCAGTGAGTTTACTTCCTTAGTTCTTGCCATTTTGAATATCGTCTGTTTATCAGCCCCCTTACTGTGAATGTATTACGTCTGAAGCAATGCTTGAAGATATAAAAAGCAAATGCTCCACGAAAAAAGTATAATTACAATACATTGAATTCATTGCTTTGTACTGATCCAGTTTCTCTGCATTATGCAGATCCGTGGTTCATTGAGTTCAGAGCCTGAACCGGAAATGTAACGAAGCAATGCTGTAACATTTTCATATCAGTTTCACAGCAATAAGATGCATAAGGCACAGTTCACTGCCCATTAGTCTCACATTGCGTGTGCATAATGGTTACTTATTCAGTCTAATAATCTCATGAATTCTCTCTGCAAACAGTTCACATGCCATATAAGAATATATATATATATATATATATATATATATATATATATATATATATATATATATATATATATATATATATATATATATGTATTTAAGAACATAAGAAAGTTTACAAACGAGAGGAGGTCATTTAGCCCATCTTGCTCGTTTGGTTGTTAGTAGCTTATTGATCCCAGAATCTCATCAATCAGCTTCTTCAAGGATCCAAGGGTGTCAGCTTCAACAACTATGCGTTCCCTCTAATCTATACTGTCAATTGTATTCGGTAATGAACACGAAGAGGATTATTTGGTTGTTGTTACATAATGTATAACACTCAAACTACAGAGCTCTGTCTAGATATAAACACCAAATTTATTGAAGGTGCACCATCTCCTGACTATTGAAGAACTGGACATAAATGTAACAGTGCTCCCTGCATTGTTAAAATATAAAATACCTGCAGACCTTTGAGACCAATTGAAATAAAACAACCATAATAAGCCAATTTACCGCTATATGAGATACACATGCCCAAAACAGTCTACAGGTTTAAAAAAGGTAGAAAAGAGGGATGAGCTATGCAAAGATGTGCTATCTACAATTCATAAACCAAGTGTGTCAGCTTTTGGTAATTGAAATAAACAATGTGGATACCACAGTGTTGGGACCTTCTCTGGGTATCTCCTTAAGTGTAAAAAGCTAGACATTCAAATCATATTGAAGCAAACTGTGAATCTGACCTCTTTGCACAGAGGTCCAGGACATGTGATCTTCATCTCATCATTGGCTAAGAAGATGCAATTACATTTGAAAACCGAAACCTTTGAGTTTTATTGTCAATTTCCCTATTGAAAGAATACTGTATTCAAACGTAATGGTTTTACAGTATCCTGAGTCCCTGAAAGTGAGACCAGTTAAAAAATGATTAACTGATTAACTGGGGGGGGGGGGGAGTGTCTGTGGCAGGGTGATTGCCCTGCACAATGGTAAATGAGTGTTGGTATGGTTTATATGTGGGAATGGGTTTATTGGGTGCCGTTCTGGAGTTGATTTGTTTGAATTATTGTTTATAGACGGGCGCTCGATTGAGACTTGCTGCCTGCTAGGCTTGATTGAGGAGAAGGGCAGCAATTGATTGGCTGTGCTGTGCTGGATGGGGCTTGACTGAGTGTCCGTCAGTTTGAAAACATCCGCGGGAGATGGCTCAGGGCTACTGCAAGGCCTGCCGGTTCCATGGCACCTTTGATTTATAGTTTGTTGTATTGTGTTTTATTTTGCACTTTTTGTACAGCTTGCTGTAATAGTCCTCTGTGCGTTACCATTGCCTGTAACGTCACATGACTACCTTTATTTACTTTCGTTTTCTGTTTGTTAATAAAACCTGCGCGCCTGTGCCGGCGTTTCAACTTCATCTCCATGTGTCTCTCTGTATGCTTAAGCAGCAGCTACCCACACACGTGACACAAGCAAGAACCTGTCACAGAGTCTCAAAAAGTCTCACTGATTCTAATGTAAACCATTTTGAGCTTCATGCAGGACCTCACTTGCCAGGTCACCTAGAGAGAATTTTCTGTTGATGTATTGATTGTTGGCTTATTATGGGATTTGTCAGTCATTTCTCTGATTGGCCAGCTAATTACAAAGCATACAATTTTATTTTATTTTATCTTGGAAGGCTTCTGCTGCCTGAAGGCAGATGATGATATCATCAGCTGTTTAAGCAATTCATTGTGTTCCTCTAGGATTCAACTGGTAAAATAAAACACTTAATATGACAAGCAAGAGCTTGTCTTGAATGACTATTTGTCTTAAAGATCTGGGTCATAACATAACTGGTGCTAAGACACCCAAAAGGACTTGAGGATGCATTCTAATCTTGGGTTATGTTCTAATTCACTGCACACCAGCAGACTGTTTATCACTTATTTTTTTACTGGAGGGTAACACTGTACTACCAACAACTACAGAAAAAAAGAATCAGTAAGTGCATGTTGCAATCCCCTCTGGCTTTCAAAACAATTTATGTAACAGTGTTTCATAATAGGCTACACACTCTGAACAGATCAGACGTGATACGTTGTGACAATAGCTGGCCTGTCACTGCTGCTGATACAGTAGAACTGAGCTGCAGCCTCATTTAACCTATGGAATACTGTCCTGGGAACTGTAAAGTGTCAGAACCCCTACTGTATCCAGATATAGTTTCTACATTTCCCAAACAGCGAGCCGACAAGCAGTGTCCTGCCAGGACCAACAGCTGTGCTATTAATGAGGAATCCAAATTATATTTTCTTTTGGATACAAGAAAGCACACAAAAAAGGGAAAGCCAGAAAAACTAAATAAATATTTGTAAAAGCTTATCCAGTTTTGTTAACTGCATCCTGTTTCTCTGACCCATCTAAAAAAATCCTCATTAATAATCATATAAATCCCACGCTTACAGACCGGCTAATGCATTATGTTTTTTGCAGTGGCTGCTGAAAGTAGTCTAAAGCTATGGAAATCAACAACACAATGAATAACAGTGGATAGAACAACCAAAAAAACAAACAAACAATGGTAGTTCGAGCCGTTACACTGCAATGATAGACCATGCTAATGGCACAGGAGGCAAAATATTTTACCGTCATAGGATTGGTTGGCCTGACACAGGAAGTGGTCGATATTATCATTAATATAATATACAATGTAAATAATGTGAGCCGTAATCTTTACCTGTAAGATGATAACAGCAACAACAACAACAATAATAATAATAATAATAATAATAATAAATAATAATAATAATAATAATAATAATAATAATAATAATGTTATTCTGCCATTGTTTGTATGGGTTTGCTTAGTCCCATTAATTTAATCATAAGTGCGCTAAGCTGTCTGGGCTTTGGTAAACCTTCAGACCAGATGTCACACTATTTAAACCAAAATAAAATCATATGAAACAGGAGATTAAAATGGTTTAACAGCACCCTGTTTGCTATAAAGTTGTTTATAAATAACACAGTTGAGCCATGGCAAGGTCATTTCCATGCAAAGGGATAAAGAGTCATGCCAGATAACCGGTGCAGTTATATCTTTTGTATTTATTATTTATTATTATTATTATTATTATTATTATACCAGATTACAGTCCTCTTGCACATGGTTTGATATTGTACCATGCCACCCCGTGTGACAGTTGGCAGTGATGCCAGGCTATAGGGGTTTGTGTTTGGGTGTTCCAGAGGCACGAATACCACTGTGGGCAAATTGCCCATGCAATGCATGTATTATAGAGGGAGGAATTTGTCTACAATTTTGCCCATGTGGAAAAAAATTACAGTAGGCCTATGTGTTAATAAATGCATTACGAGGTCCCATACTTTTCTTTTGCAATTATTTTGGCAACCAAGCTTGGCTGCTCTTGATGGGACAGATTCTAGGGGGCATTTGCAACAGTTATCTGAAGTGCTAATCACTGGGCAAGGATGAATACAACCTCTATTGGTTTGTTCTTACCTCACCATGTTGTCCCAAATCTTTATTTGATAATATGTATATTTTAGGCCACAATTTGTGCTTATTGTGTATTTAGTATTGGGGCAGCAGTTGGCAGTAAAATATATACATAATATATATTTTTTAAAATAGTCGATATATCTAAAATATATTTATTTTTCATCTGTCCGATTCAAGCAATTGCTAAGCAATTAAAACAAGCAATATACAAATGCAATACACATCTTTAAATATGAATCTCTTGGAGAGTATTCTTTTGTTTAAGTAATGTAAGTTTTAATGAATGGGCATACGATCTGTATATTAAACATGCTTGGATACCTTTTTAAAAGAGCGAATCACTGGCAATAATGTGCTGTTAGACAATAACACAATAGCAATAATGTAAAGCGATGGCTCTATTGTTCCAAGGCTTGGATTGAATTAATTAGGAGCTTTCCCATGTCCTGTGTCTGTCAGTTTTAATTTCTGTTAACAAGAGGACAGCCACATTTAAATAATAACTCTCAAATAAGTATACATATTTTGTATGGTAAAAAAAAACTAAATAAGAATGAACACAGGCACTTTGCTAATATGATATTAGGCTGAATCTGAAGCATATAAAAATACATTGTTGTTCTATGTATAGGCCAGTGGTTTCCCTTGAATGGCAGAATGATTTGCTTATCCACACTGGTAAAGCCTTAACACAAACAGAGTTTACATTATTAAATAACAGATTCAGTACTCTAATGTGTATGTATTTCAACTGTATATGTTTAATCAACTTCATTAACTCTCATTAATCCTTTCCCTAACTACCTAAAATCATTTGGAAGTCAGACGGGGACTGTAAAGGAAAAACCCTGAAATATATCGGAATATGAAGTTTAAAACCTGAACTGTGCCATGTACAAAATCCTAATTCAAGGTTATTTAAGGTTATAAGTTGTATTGGACATTATTAAAATATGGATACATATCCTTTTACAGTACACCCTATATAGTGTTCTTTAGTACACTACTTACACATCCATTGGGTTTATGTTAATGGTTTTGTTTAAGAAATGCTGCTGCCTTTCAATGACCCACAGAAGTTATTATAAAAGAAAGTCTGATTTATTGCAGTTAAACTGGCAATGGTTGAAGTGTCTTGTAACATATAGAAGTATCAGGTTTAGTAGTATTCAAAGGGGTCAATTGTGCATAATAGCCCTATTTATTTGCCAACCCTTTGTTCAGTGTAATAGACCTGTCATGCTTTGCGCCTATTATATGCATCCACTATGTCACGTTTCCGTTTCTTTGGTTAATCTTTCCCAAAAGAACAGTTTCTCAACATGAAGGTCAGTCGATTGCAAAGCTGAAAAGGATTGTTTTACCTTTTTAATCAGTGCACCTGTCTCTAGTATCTACAACGTCGTGTTTACTTTTGAGACACAGAGATAATATACTTTTAAGAAACCTATTCATGATTAGGTGTGGCGATTGTGTAAGTGTCTAATAAACGTGTCAGGTGGATGAGTACCAGTAAGTGAGATAATCTAGACAGGAAAGTTATGTTTGTGTTTCCTGATATCTCTGCAAAACAGCCTCATCAGTTTAAGAAAAATATTTCTATTACAACCCTGTCAGTTATTTGAACACGGTGTAGACCTAGCAAGGAAAGCCTGAGATGAATAATGTACCTGTAAATAATGCATCTGAACTGTTTCTTGCTTTTATACTATTATAATACCATTATAACCATTCTATGCCTTTTCCCTTGCACTTAAATTGTGTTTCACCCTTATTCACCATGCTTCATAATAACCCAAATGAATGATAATATCAAAATAAAATATATCATCAAAATGTTACAATAAACTGCTCTGTAGCCCAGATAAAGAGGGTGGTCTGGTTTGCATGATACAGCAACACCCTCTTCCCATGGTCTTCTGGTATATCTACCAGTTATTTACTTTTTCTCTAGCATTACCTGGTCAAATGTTTATTTTTAAACCAACCTGTAATAAACAATGAACATGCATGTACCTTATATTGCACCTCATGCTGTTGTTGATCTTTCTGGAGGGCCCTACAAAATCAATTGGAAAAAAACATGTTTGGAGTGTGTGTGTGTGTGTGTGTGTGTGTGTGTGTGTGGTACTGATGCAAGTTACTGCATTAGTACCATATTATTATGTATGCATACTTGCAACCCAAGCAACTCATTATCACAAGCAAGAAAGAGCAGAACTGTAGAGGAGTGAAACTCATTATCACAAGCAAGAAAGAGCAGACCCATAGATGAGTGCAACTCATTATCACAAGCAAGAAAGAGCAGACCTGTAGAGGAGTGAAACTCATTATCACAAGCAAGAAAGTGCAGACCCATAGATGAGTGCAACTCATTATCACAAGCAAGAAAGAGCAGACCCGTCGAGGAGTGCAACTCATTATCACAAGCAAGAAAGAGCAGACCCATTGAGGAGTGAAACTCATTATCACAAGCAAGAAAGAGCAGACCCATTGAGGAGTGAAACTCATTATCACAAGCAAGAAAGAGCAGACCCATCGAGGAGTGAAACTCATTATTACAAGCAAGAAAGAGCAGACCCATAGAGGAGTGCAACTCATTATCACAAGCAAGAAAGAGCAGACCCATAGAGGAGTGCAACTCATTATCACAAGCAAGAAAGAGCAGACCCATAGAGGAGTGCAACTCATTATCACAAGCTAGGGGGAAACAGTTTATTGGTCAGTAAATGTAATAATTTCCCATGGGCATACAGTATACCTGTAGTTTTTTCAAATATTAAAATAAGTGAATCCTCCCACATAACCCAGCATGTTTCCTGATTTATCATCATAACTATCATCATTTTTTCAGCCCTGTATCTCCTGAATGCATAGTCTATCTATCTATATCTATATATATATATTGTGAGCCAGGTCACAAGTTTACCACCAGGAGTCATTCATGGCAGGCTTGGTATGAGCCCACAGAGGTTGCCAGGAATGATCAGATGGACCTGTGGGCAGCATACATGCCTGCCATGATGTCAAAGAGTTAACGGACCGACAGGCTGCAGGTGTGGTTAGGTAGGCAATTAGGGTTTGACTATTGTTAGACTATCATTGGCCTTAATTGGCCCACACCTGTAACCTGTAACGGCCAAATGCCTGGCTGGTAAAAGGGAGCATGTGCCGCTAGTCTGTTGGGTTGTTTGTTTTGTTTGCCTGCCTGAGAACTTCTGAGGATTATCTACAATAAGATTGGAACGGGATAACGTGGTGGTCATTTGCATCTGCAATTCCCTGTTCTCTGCAGGGGCTATGAGGAACGGCCTGTCTGCTGCTGAGATTCGCAAAGGGACTGGACTGCGGAATAAGGGTAGGAGAAGGGATCCTAAAGAAGAAACCCAAAACCCAGGTAGAATTACCTATTCACCAACTGGATGGGGTTATTGGTCCAGTTGGTTTACATCAGCAATTTTGCTTTGGTGGTATGGTTTTTGTTTGAAACCTTGTTTGAACTGTTTATTTTCTTTTGGACATTGCAATATAAGAGCTAGCTGCATAGAATACTGGAATAAAGACTTGCTTTGTTTTGGAAACTACTGTCTGTTTTCTTCGTGTGCACCTACCCGCCCACAATATATATCTATATCTATATCTATATATCTATATCTATATATATATATATATATATATATATATATATATATATATATATATATATCTATCTATATATCTATCTATCTATCTATCTATATATATATATATATCTATCTATCTATATATCTATATATATATATATATATATATATATATATATATATATATATATATATATATATATAGTATTTTCTTTATTTCTTTATTTTTAAATCACACATATTTGATTGTTATTGCTAAAAACAGCTATCAGCTCCCATGTGACTGAATGACTGAAGCTGCAAGATGTGATAATTAATCAAGAAAGTGCCTTCCAAAGGCTCTCAATTTCTATTACACTAATGTTCAGTGTAGGTAAAACAAATTCATAATGTGCAATAAACTCAAATAAAACTGCCTTTCCATGTTCCATGTTACTACAACTACAGTAATGTCTTTAATCTTCATACCAGTATAACTCTCAAAGACAAAAACAATGATAAACCTAGTTATTCAGCTTTGATCTATGTTCCAGTTTATGTACATTAAAAAATCTCTATAATCAGATCAAGCCAATCTCACCTGCCATGAAGTTTGTTATCAGTTGTTAGAAATTAAAGAAACTCCTACTCCAACTTAGAAAATTAATGTTAGTTAAGAACATAAGAACATAATAAAGGTTACAAACGAGAGGAGGCCATTCGGCCCATCTTGCTCGTTTGGTTGTTAGTAGCTTATTGATCCCAAAATCTCATCAAGCAGCTTCTTGAAGGATCCCAGGTGGTCAGCTTCAACAACATTACTGGGGAGTTGATTCCAGACCCTCACAATTCTCGGTGTAAAAAAGTGCCTCCTGTTCTCTGTTTTGAATGCCCCTTTGTCTAATCTCCATTTGTGACCCCTTGTCCTTGTTTCTTTTTTTAAGTTGGGTCGCTCATTTTCCTTAGGGTGGGTATTGGTCAATGGCAGTATGACTAGTGTCAGGAATATAACCTTTTTTTTTCATTATACTGTTCTTTTTTGATATCCCATATAGTATGAACAAAATTGTCTCAAATTGTCAAACTGTTGGAAGTCATTCAGCTTTTTTCCTATACTCCCTGTTAAGTGTGCAGTAATGATGCATTCCATGCAGTGGCTTGGTTGTTTCTTCTAACAATGCCCCCATTGTTCCACCCGCCTTTTTGTAACGCCTCAGGCAGTGCTATTCCACCGCCTGCCTATGGGTGGTACTACAGTATCACATCTACGAATGGAATGGAACTGGCTGGCACCAGCTGAAACCATCTGACAGCCATAAACACAGACAGTGCAGACAAAAGAAACTGCAGAGAGCAGCCGCCCTGGGGGAACAGCTCATCATCAGCATCAGCAGCTAATTTGGCTCTGGTGATTCATCTGCATTGCAGATCCTATCAATTTTCCTGCTGTGACAGCAGCCGGCTCTATGCTGATTAAGGGGAAACTGGGAGGGTGGGGGGTTTGCTTAGGAGGCAGGACAAACTGACAGGAGGCATCAGCAGCAAAAGGAAAAGAGTAGGATTAGGAGGAGCCAGAAAATAATAGCTACTGTGTGTCCAAATTATAAGTCATAAAAATGTATGAACACTGAAAGGAAGTTGTATTTGTCTGTACTAAGTCAGCACCTGTCGGGTGGTAACCTCTGTAGAGACCTGTAATTAATTAATTGATTAGTCATTTAGCGGAAGCGACTTACAGAGACTAGGGTGTGCATCAACAACTACTGCTGCTGCAGAGTGACTTACCATAGGTTTTAAATCTCAAAAAATGTGGCTTTGGCCCTGTCCACACAATATAACCGATCTCAAAATATACCATATTGTCCAAGTGCCAAAACATACCAGAAAGCATTCTGGGATATTGCAGGATAAACAAAAAATTTAGTTTGGTATTACAGCATCCACACATCTGACAAACCGCACTACCTGATGCAATCTAATTTAGAACCAGACTTGAGACTACCCCGAGGTAGGTCTTGAATCCATTTCTTGAGTACGGTATTGAACAATTTAGCACTTTTAAGCCAGTTTTAAAGCAACTAATATGGTTTAAAGGCATAGTGTGGACAAGGCCTTTGTTTCTCGTTGCCCATATTGTTGGTAAATTTGGATATGTTTCCCCACATACATTATTACAGTTTGGTGGTGAGGGAGAATTTACAAATACTGGTAATTTTTCTGATCGGTTTATTTAAAGTCGTTATTATTAGTGGTCTTCCTAGTAATGTTTTTTAAAAGTAAACTATTTCCCATGTGTACATCTAAGAAAGTGAGACATGTTTCATACAAGTTTAAACCTGATACACACACACACACACACACACACACGCACACGCACACATACACACACACACACACAACATGCATGCGCTTTCTACTATTGAAAAAAATGTGCTGATTCCAGTTCACTGTGAAGGATATAAAGTTACACCTATTTAGCAAATGGTCTAAAGAGACAGTGAGTGAAAGCTTTGTTGGAACAGTACTAGCTAAGCAAAGCCTGAAAGAGTGAGTGGTGGCTTAACAACATTCTCCCGTTTGTGATTTTTCTAACAACTCCTGAAAAATAAAGACACAACAAAATTAGAGGGGAGAGACAAAGCAGGAATGTAGAGACTGAGGCAAAGACTTTCACCAAACTGACACACTTTTATTAAAATAAAAGCAGTTGCAACAAGCAGAAGGAAAGCATGTATTTTTCAGATTCTACTATTTATTACTTGAACCATTGCGCTGTGAAATGTATGATAGTGCTACAGAATGCAGAATGTATGAAAAACTTCAAAGCTTTTTGAAAAACAAATAAATTCTGCTTCTTAAAACATGTTAGATGCTTATGAGTAAATGTCTTTGAATGAAAAACGTATTCAATAAGTCATGAGCAGTAACTTCTAGGAATTGCTACAAACATTTGCAAGTTTAAACTTTAAAAAAAAAAAAAAAAAAATTGTATTTAGTAACAGAACCAGACCATGTATCTTAACTGGTTTTATGAAAAATATAAATTTACTCAGTCTAATAACCAAGCACAGCGATTATTATTATATTATTATTATTATTATTATTATTATTATTATTATTATTATTATTATTATGTAAAAAATGACAAAATGGCAACAGAATTATACATAGATTGTTAAGATTGTGCAAATAAGCCACTCAATATGCCCACGACCAAGAGTAGATGACAGCTGGGTTAAATAAGGGCACAGTAACGATATGTTTTAATAATCCTCTTGACAAAACAAGAATGAACCTGGAATCAAGTGAACTACAAATAGGGGGATGGATGTTTCAAACACAATGACAGGCACAATGTATTTTAACATTAACCTGGTATAAAACCCTCTGAATACACAGACATAAAAAATATACAGCAAGCAGGACATTACCCAAAAAACAAAGTAGAAAAAAAAAGTTTGAAATTGGCCTTCAACTATAATGCACTGTTAAAGAGATGTTTAAATATACTAATCCTGACTCCTGTAAAAAAGCAAGTGCCTGTTCTTGTTTTACGATTAGTGGTTAAACACAATCAAGGTTACAATTATGCTTTCTTGGGTTTCTTATATGTTATAGGATTCAATTACAGTCCAAAATATGGTCATAGTATATTTTAAATACCATTTATTTTTTTCATTAAGACACTGTTTGCTTGACATAAAAGACATGGTGCATCAACTCATTCCTGGAAAATTTTAATGGATAAAAACAGCACAAGTGGAGTTGAAAAAAATAGTTGATTTGTGGTTTTAAGCTATTGTGCAGGGTTACAGATACATTCTATTCAAATGGATCTACATTTAATCTATAAAAGGGGCATTCAAAGGTTAAAAATGACAAAAGAGGTCATCAATCCTGTAGTACAAGGGCTTGCAGAGATCAATCCTGTAGTACAAGGGCTTGCAGAGATTAATGGTATAAAATTGGGATTACAGGTACAGCAATGAAAGCCAGTGCATTGTGAAAGGGGCTGTGAAGGGGCTCCTGCAACAAATAGTGTGCTACGATTTATAATGTCTTCTTTCCGTAGCTTTGTTCATTATCATATTTAATTTCATTTTAGATTCAAAACAAGGGTATTTTGCAGTTTGCGTTTAGCAAAATGAGTTTTGATGTGTATAGTAAACTGAATTATCAACTTTATATTCTAAATGCATTTGTTCAACATTTTTTGGAGCTAATTAGCACACAGCACTTTTCTTCCCTGAGATGTATTAAAATATAAAAGCAACTGAATGGATATTTTTTTTCTGAAAGCTATGACGGAGCACTATTACCACTATATAAAACTGCAATACTTAGTTTTCCAAGCACGTTTTGAAGGGAATAACAGACGTGGTAAGTAATAGTGAAACCTGCTGACAATAACCTCAAAATGTAAGTGCTTGTCTTCACTTAAGTTCTTTATTCAAACAGAAAAGCTGTCCTTCAGAATCAGTAAATACAAATGAAATATGTTTAAGTTAAATTGATAAAAATAGACGTATGTACCTGTATAGACATTTTGCTGTATACTATACCATATTTAACCACAGCAAAGTAGCACAAATAAAGCAGAAACACGTTAAATCACAGATCAAGTTTATCACATATACAGTATGTGTATAGCATATCTAAGCAGAAGGTTGAAGTTAGAGTTAAGTTTCTTGTTCATAATTTTTCTAATAGCAAAAATGGTGTAACTGTTAATACCACAATCTAGCTTTTCAAGAAATCACATTTTTGTGTTGCTTGGAACTTATTGTATACCTGTTTTTCAACAACACTGTCACACTGTAACAATAGTCATTATGCACTTTCTCCACACTTTTGTTGCCAAATTAAATACATTTCAGTAATTATTGCTTCTAAAAAATCAAACAGTAAACTTCTTTGTTGCCTATTGAGATGGTTTTATACACAAGCTCAAGCCATGTGATGATGTAAACAGCAGCAGCTGTCTTGACTGTGAGCCTCATGACAGTAATACCATTTCAAGGTCTGGATGACCTTAAACTCCCTCTTCATATTGCCATCATCCAATCCCTTTGATTATGTTCCAGCCTTGTTATTTAGTCTGGGCTAGCTGTTATTTTTATGTATTTATTTTTGTATGTGTCTATATATTGTAGTTCATTCACTACAGATTTGGGCTTTTCATTGTCAGGAACTACAGTACCCTGGAAACTAAAACTCTTCCAGGCCAGTTACATATAACTTTAGTAAGGTATCCTATAAACATGTCTCTAAACATGTCAAAAAGTAGAAAGCTTTTTTTCCCAAATATTAAAACTGCCAATTTCTTAGTTTCCGTACCAAAAAACAAACACACAAACACATCTAGGTAGCTATATAGTTTGAATGTCACAGTGTTACATTTCAACCATTCAAACTAGAAAAGCTTAGCTTTTATTGATTTTGTTTTAGGGGATGATCCCAAGATAAGCACATTTTTCGGGTTGATCGGGATAAGCATAATCTATATATATTATATATATATATATATATATATATATATATATATATATATATATATATATATATATATATATATATATATGGTATATATGTAGAAATACATGTCTTCAAATCATTTTTAAACAGCTGAGTTGACTGAATTAATTAATTGAATAATAAGAATATTATCCATAAAAGGACATTTTCCAATATAACTCAAAACATTCATTCATTTTAAAAATTAATTTACCTTCCTTTGCACAAATCTGAAACTGAATAATAATGAAATATTCATGCAACGTAATTCTGCATGCAAGTATTCTGAATATCTATTTTGGAAGGTGGTGGGTGTGTTTATTTAATAGCTTATACTTATCAGCGTCAGGTTGATTGATATGTATAGTGTATATTGTACTTATGGTGGAGTATATTCCTTTATGCACTAGCGAAAAAGAGGTTGCAAAAATGACCTTGTCTAATCTAGGCTTATTATTGGAAATGCAGCCTGCATAGAATACTACAATTAGTAAACAGAAAACAAGTAATTCATTAAATTTGCAATAATAATAATATGAACTAAATTATATGAATGTATGTTTCTACATTTTAATTAATTCATAGACTGGTATGTTTTTGTTAGGTAAATGTGATTAATACAAATATTTCTTAAAAGCAATAAAGGTATATTAATTGAAATGATTTTAATGAAACCTAATGCTTGAATATTAAACTGTTCATGATATATTTTGCATGACATTACAAACACTTGAAAGAATAATAATATTAATTTAATAATAATAATAAAAAAAGAAAACTATAATGACGTTTAATTAAAATGATTTACAATGTTTTATTTGTCTTGAAACTAAAACGGAGTATTCAGATCAATTAATCAGATTAGAGACAATTATGAATTAGTCAAACCCCTCATGTAATTCTTAGTTAGATACACTCAATCTTTTAGACAATTTTCAGTGCTAATTATGTCTTGGAACAGAAGCTTTGGGCAATAAGACACAACACCACTAACCAGTAAAACACTTCAGCAAATCCCCCAGGGCTCTGTCTCTTGAGAACATTGACAACATTGACAACAGGCTCATCTTTAAATTTGGATTTGCCATTTTAAAATGTGGGTCTGCCTAATTTGCTTCAAGTGATGGCAGATGTAGGAGAGCCCTGGAAGTAAGGGGCAAGACGACTACAAGACAAAGCTGCTCTGTGTGTGAGTGACGAGCACAAGACCCTGAGTTAGAACCAGGAAGACACACAGCTCCTCTGGAATGCACACACTCCAGGAAGGAAATTGTTTCATTTCAATGACACTAATGTGAAAAAATCTATCTGATAATTACATTTGCGGTTTGGGCATACAGCTTATTAAGTAGAAAAACGCATGGGTCAGAGAAAAAACTAGCTCACCCCATCTGTCTTCCGCTAATGTGACTTTGAAAAAATGGTGCCAGGATGTATGGAACAATAAGCTCATACACAGGGACTAGAGTCCTGTATGTACAGGCATGAAACATACCCCAAGTGTATGCGAATATTGCTATTACTAGAGGTAATTGTTTTTGGTTTTATTGTTAATATTATGTATAAAGTCTTTATCTTTTATTTAAGTAATAAAAATAAGTAAAAAACATAAATAAATGTCTTCATCTAGACAATGTGGGGAAGCTATAAAAAAGGCCAACAAATATGCTCGGATATATAGTGAAAAGTGTTGAATTTAAATCAAGGGAAGTAATGTTAAAACTTTACAATGCATTAGTAAGACCTCATCTAGAATATTGTGCTACAAAAAGGATATTGCTGCTCTAGAAAGAGCGAACAGAATTATTCCAGGTTTAAAAGGAATATATGCAGACAGGGTAAAATAATTGAATCTATTCAGTCTCGAACAAAGAAGACTACACAACAATCTGATACAAGCATTCAAAATTCTAAAAGATATTGACAATGTCAATCCAAGGGACTTTTTTGACCTAAAAAAACTAACAAGGACCAGGGGTCACAAATGGAGATTAGATAAAGGGGCATTCAGAATAGAAAATAGGAGGCACTTTTTTTACACAGAATTGTGAGGGTCTGGAACCAACTCCCCAGTAATGTTGTTGAAGCGGCCACCCTGGGATCCTTCAAGAAGCTGCTTGATGAGATTCTGGAATCAATAAGCTACTAACAACCAAACGAGCAAGATGGGACGAGTGGCCTCCTCTCGTTTGTAAACTTTCAAATATAAAATTATGGGATAATTTGTGATTTAGTTTTCTTTTATGACTTAAAAATAGATATGGTAACAAATAGCATTTTATTTTTACCAATAAAAACTGCATCTATTTACATTACCAATACTAGGGAATATGTTCAGTATCCTTCTACCAAATTATAACTCACTCGTGGGTCCCCCAACCCAAGACCGTGCTCATACCATGGACTTACTTATTCAATTCAAATAGCAGACCTGGTTAGAACAAGAATCACAACCTAGGGCCACACAAGGATACATGACCTTTCAATGATCACTAAATTAGGGGATGGAAATGTGAAGCTAAGTTAGTTCACTAGAATGACCCATCATTTTTCAGGTGGCTACTAGTGAAAAATCAATTTTAGCCTCTTTAACACTGGCATGATCTACCCAGGTCAGAACCTACCCGGGTAGGACCCTATGTAATGTGGGTTGGGTATGGGATTTCACTCTGCTTTTGATAAAGCAGAGTTGCTTGGTGACAGATGCAATAAACAATGCCCGTATCAATGCCCCGGAAGTAGCTTGTTACGGAGGCTTCCATCCAAGCTTCTCTGGATTGAACCATCAGCCCAAATGTTGACCAGAGCAAATGTTTCTTCATCTCTGCTGCGATCTGGCTCATGGTGTTTCTCAAGCAAGAAAAATATGATTAAACAGAATAAACAGAAACTTTTACCACAGGCGTGGCTGTTTGTCATTGTATCAGCTGACTAACGGCCGTCAAGCATTTTGTCTTACTCAGCTTGGCTCAAATCTTGTCAAACCACATCCTGAGGTGGGTCTCTGGGACCTGGGTTAACCTGGGTCTGACCCAGGTATGTGGTCTTCACAGTATGCAAGATTGTGACCTGGTTTGTCAGGACCCGGGTCAGGACCTGGGTAGGAGTGCCAGTGCCAAAGGGGCTTATATACGAATGCGTGGCAACCGAGTGCTTACTCTCGGCCTGTCATATTTGATGCCTTGCCCGCTGTAACTCAAAACAGACTTGTAACAGAGATATGGACTGTTCATGCCTCCCAATTCATTAGAAAACCAAGGGATAATACAGACAATGACAAAGTCGGATTAAAAAAAAAAAAAAAAAATTATTTAAAAAAAAAAAAAGCTTGGCTTATTCTGTAATCAAGTTGTGTTTTTTTTAGTTTTAACAAACACTTACAGTAGCATAATTTTGATACAAGAAAAAAAAAAAAAAAAAAAAAAAAAACACGCCTAGGACATTTTTTCTTTTCAGCTATTTTAATTGATACTCAAATAACCTCCAAACTCATTTAAACTGAAACATGACCTGGGTGCTGATTAAATTAAATGGGTTGATATCACAGGTAGTAATTTGCCTAATTAAATAGGACATTAAAACTAGAAACACTTTTCTCCACATCAACATATTAAATGCAGCAGGATGTCATGTCTGATTAACATACTGTGAAAGATCCACTTTTGCAAATTAATTACTGCATGTACACCATCAGCGCTTTAACTATATTTTTAGGAAGAAGCAAAAAGGCCATATTTTAATGTTATAGCCCAAGTGTTTACTACATTCATATTGTACAAATAACATGGACCTTTGACATACATTTGCGTGTGCATTTTCTCTAAATACTATAAATGCATTTAGGCATTTAGTGTATACAAAAGGCAGGGCTGCATAATCTTTCAGTTTCCACACACTGAAAATAGTGCTGTTGAAAAAAAGGGGGTTTATAATCAACAAAAATATGGTTTTATTTTATTTTTATCACACATCTTTAGTCCTGGTCTGACCAGGTCTCAAATATGGGGCGTCAGGGGCTGTATAGCACACATGGCCATTTTGCAGTATCACTGGGTGGGCAAACTCATGTCTGCGAAATCAGACAATGTGGGTACAATTTGCTCCTGTGTTAGAGCCTTTAGTCTTTTGTTAAATTCTCATTACAATATATCGAAAATCAAATATCAAAAAGGAGATCTTAAATTGTATGCATACCATGCAATTATATATATATATATATATATAAAATATATATATATATATATATATATATATATATATATATATATATATATATATGTGTGTGTGTGTGTGTGTGAATTCAGCAAACCAGACGTGCAGTGTCATTATAATGTCATAATCTAGGAAATGAATAATTTTGAAAAAATAAAAAAGTGTGGTTTTCTAAGGTTGTTTAACACCATTATGAACTATATTTTATCAAAACTGCAATGAAGGTAAGAGCATCTGCTCACAAACTGTATAGTTGTGCAGTAGTGAAGATTTTTTTTTATTACAAGTCTACAGTCTGTTTCTTCTGACGTGGTCTTACCATTTTAATTTCACAGGACTACATGATGAGATCTGAAGGCTCTTCAAAGAATTAAAGCCCAAATACACCCGAGCACACTTTGTTATTTCTTCTTTCCTGAGTACATTTTATATGATCGGTGGTACAGTCAAGCACATGCCCTGAATACAAAATTACAACAAGCTATCTTCTACTGTAAAGAATGTACATTTTATACATGCAATTTGCCGGTTCTATTTCTTAAACACATTTCCCGTAGTCTGCTCCATTCATTTCCATGCTTTTTGTGCATTACTCAAAAAAGGTCAGAGAAACATAACCTTTGCAATGTTCACAAATTCCATTCCATTACATGGTTCATTTATAATTCATTTTATTTGAACTTTATCATCGTCAGTTGTGTCGATTACATGTAGTTGCAACCTAAAATTCAAGGCAGCCATTACAATTATTTTGAATAATAAAAAAGGATGTATCCACTGTTTTGTTGTTTAGTTTAAACTTTTCTTAACCTTTAAACACAATTTCAAAAAGCAGTATACCATGGCCTACCAAGAAATATACAATCTTTTGGTTTTGGGGGTGAGCAATCCATCTGCAATATTACTCCAAAATACAAATCCTTGTTCCTTTTAATACCACGGAAGGTAAATGGGCAACATATTTTATTAATATACATTAGACTTTTAATACCCCCCCCCCCCCCCCCCCTCCCCCAACAAAGATTTCATAAAAGGAGTATGCCAAGAATGGTAGTCACCATTGCAGAACTGCCTTGAAGAACTGTGCCCAAATGAGTCTTGACTGTACGTCTATGACCCCGACTCTTTTTGGGGACACATTTACTGAGCTTTATTTCCTAGTTTATACCACTTTATTCTATGGAAATTAGAACTAGACAGAACTAGTCATAAGCAGCTTTGAATTTTAAACCATGACCTCCCACACACATATAAGTTATAATTTGCTAAATACAATTTTCTCTGGAAAAAAAGTACATTGTATCTGGTTCATTGTGATTAATAGCAGTTCCTGAGCTGCCTTTTTGTGCTTTATAATAAGTTAATACATCATCTGTGTCACTTTGCACATGCTTCTCTCCACAGTTCTATTGCCTAAAATACACAGGAATGCCAGTTTTACAATAACCCTACAGAAGACGTGTGAAGTTATAGAATGATTCTGCTTATTAAAATATAAAACATTCTAATAATATGATTTTACATTAACAATTATTTGCCCCTTACTGTAAGTATAATAATTGAGAGGTGTTATAAATGCATTTCAATCCGTATGGAAATTTCAGGGTTTACAACTGCACATTCCTGCATCATATGCTGTGTCCGATACAAACCCATACTCTTTTTGATGGGCAATTGCAAGCTGTTTTTCATTCAAGAGAAGCAATCAAAGACATATAAATGAAATGTAGGAGTCCACACATAAGGTTCTTTTTCCTGAAAGAACTTTTGTATTTTTTTCAATTTATCTCCCTCCTACAGATGTAAATAAACAATAAGTGCTTCAGCATTTCATGTATGTTATGACCTTAAATTAGTAACAAAGGTGAAGATATTTTCGAAGTCTTCTTTGTTTGGAAAGTTGACGTACTGTACTGTACTGTGCAATGCAATTCCACCTTAATGTGGTATGCTTTTTACTCTTAAAATGTGTTTTCCTTAATTTATCAAACGCTAAACACACTAGATACATCTTAGTATTATTTAAGCCCCTTGTTGTATGGAAAACAGAAGGACATTAACTGGAAAAGAGTCAAATCCAATCTTATGGACATTTCCAAGTCGCCTATGGCAGCAGCAGTTTGCATGTGTTTTTGTCGTTTCCAGGCGTAGTTTATTTCTAGTCAAATGTTGCTTCAGCTGTATCCTCTCTTGTCTAATAAGTTGTGTGCTGATGCTCCTGTGTGTAGCTGGTCCTTATCTCTATCAAACTGCTGTTGACTCTAAACTGACTGTAGCATAAAAAGCTTATTCTATCTGTAGCTATGTACCTCAACTGTAATAAACACCTGCAATTATGTCCTGGTTACATTTTTGGTCTTGATGGAAACATGTACAACTCACTCATCCAATTTAATTGTATTTTTAATGAGTGTTGTGTCTTATAGTTCAGAATGTATACTACATGCTAGTAAATATTTAACGAGCAAGCATGAATTGTATTGTGCCCTAAGGCTCAGTGTAAAGTGTACAGAACTGAAGAACATTTTAAAAAGCCTTGAACGTAAAATAGTGGTGGGAAGACAAGAGCATAATTTATTAACTGTCTTAAACCCTCACTGAACACAATTTTTCCATAGCAACTCCATGGGGAATGTAAAAAATGGGAACTATTATTAATATGTGTGGAATTGTATTTTCTTGGGAGATCAAACTGCCAAGCAGTTGCTCAGAGATACATGGAATCATGATTAAATGGGTCAAGGAGATTTATGGAATAGCCTCTATAGCGGATTTTAAACAGAAGTGACATTTCAAATTGCGTTTACTTCACTTACTCCACTAATCTTTAATATGCTATGGTATATCACATTATACTAAATTAAGTTAGATAAAATTATATTCAAGGCATGGCTAAAACCAAAAACTATTTCTATGCATTTCTTGCAAATGATTTGACTTTTGATATTTTCTTTTAAAACCATCACCAACAAATAATGCATTCCTAGCTTGATGTCTCTATATTATTATGCAAACAATGGTGATTCTTAATAATGACAGGACAGAGGAACAGGAGGACAGATCCAGCAACACTCACATTTCTCCAGTCTAGTGAATGTTTTTAATAATGTTACACGGAGCTAACACAATTATTCAAGTACATATTAGCTAATTGCGATTATTTTTCTATTTGAAAAATGCACACAATATGTCAATTTGAATTTTTATCGATAATGTATTTTAAGTTATTGTCTAAAAGAATTCAACTTTCTGAATTATGTTTTGTACAAGAACTTACCATGTGCTATGAAATGCTATGAAAAAACTACCATTAAAAAAACAAAAAACAAAACAAATACAGGTTTAACATATTTGTAGATTTTTCATGTAGGAAAATGTAAGATCTGCCAAGTGATGGCAATACATATTGGATAAGATTTACTGGATTTAGTTAACTCTGTGTACTTTAATAAGTGTGCCAGTGAAACACCAGCCAGAGTCCAAGAGTGGCAGTATTTAGACCAGCCACTGTTTAGATCATTGAAACGACTGCTAGTTCACTCCAACCACACAGACTCCTACTTCACCCCTCACCACACAAACTCCTACTTCGTCCCTCACCACACAGACTCCTACTTCACACACCACACAGACTCCTACTTCATCCCTCACCACACAGACTCCTACTTCACACACCACACAGACTCCTACTTCACCCCTCACCACACAGACTCCTACTTCACCCCCACCACACAGACTCCTACTTCACCCCTCACCACACAGACTCCTACTTCACCCCACACAGACTCACCACACAGACTCCTACTTCACCCCCACCACACAGACTCTTACTTCACCCCCAACACACAGACTCCTACTTCACCCCTCACCACAGACTCCTACTTCACCCCCACCACACAGACTCCTACTTCACCCCTCACCACACAGACTCCTACTTCACCCCCACCACACAGACTCCTACTTCACCCCTCACCACACAGACACTTCACCCCTCACCACACAGACTCCTACTTCACCCCTCACCACACAGACTCCTACTTCACCCTCACACACAGACTCCTACTTCACCCCCAACACACAGACTCCTACTTCACCCCTCACCACACAGACTCCTACTTCACCCCCAACCACACAGACTCCTACTTCACCCCAACACACAAACTACTACTTCACCCTCACCACACAGACTCCTACTTCACCCCAACACACAGACTCCTACTTCACCCCTCACCACACAGACTCCTACTTCACCCCTCACCACACAGACTCCTACTTCACCCCCACCACACAGACTCCTACTTCACCCCCACCACACAGACTCCTACTTCACCCCCAACACACAGACTCCTACTTCACCCCTCACCACACAGACTCCTACTTCACCCCCACCACACAGACTCCTACTTCACCCCTCACCACACAGACTCCTACTTCACCCCCACCACACAGACTCCTACTTCACCACCACACAGACTCCTACTTCACCCCTCACCACACAGACTCCTACTTCACCCCCAACACACAGACTCCTACTTCAGACTCCTACTTCACCCCCAACACACAGACTCCTACTTCACCCCAACACACAGACTCCTACTTCACCCCTCACCACACAGACTCCTACTTCACCCCTCACCACACAGACTCCTACTTCACCCCACCACACAGACTCCTACTTCACCCCTCACCACACAGACTCCTACTTCACCCCTCACCACACAGACTCCTACTTCACCCCTCACCACACAGACTCCTACTTCACCCCTCACCACACAGACTCCTACTTCACCCCTCACCACACAGACTCCTACTTCACCCCCACCACACAGACTCCTACTTCACCCCTCACCACACAGACTCCTACTTCACCCCCAACACACAGACTCCTACTTCACCCCTCACCACACAGACTCCTACTTCACCCCTCACCACACAGACTCCTACTTCACCCCTCACCACAGACTCCTACTTCACCCCTCACCACACAGACTCCTACTTCACCCCTCACCACACAGACTCCTACTTCACCCCCACCACACAGACTCCTACTTCACCCCCACCACACAGACTCCTACTTCACCCCAACCACACAGACTCCTACTTCACCCTCACCACACAGACTCCTACTTCACCCCCAACACACAGACTCCTACTTCACCCCTCACCACACAGACTCCTACTTCACCCCTCACCACACAGACTCCTACTTCACCCCCAACACACAGACTCCTACTTCACCCCTCACCACACAGACTCCTACTTCACCCCTCACCACACAGACTCTTACTTCACCCCTCACCACACAGACTCCTACTTCACCCCTCACCACACAGACTCCTACTTCACCCTCACCACACAGACTCCTACTTCACCCCTCACCACACAGACTCCTACTTCACCCCCACCACACAGACTCCTACTTCACCCCTCACACAGACTCCTACTCCACACACCACACAGACTCCTACTTCACCCCTCACCACACAGACTCCTACTTCACCCTCACCACACAGACTCCTACTTCACCCCCACCACACAGACTCCTACTTCACCCCCACCACACAGACTCCTACTCCACACACCACACAGACTCTCACTTCACCTATCACCACACAGACTCCTACTTCACCTCTCACCACGCAGACTCCTACTTCACCCCCACCACACAGACTCCTACTTCACCCTCACCACACAGACTCCTACTCCACACCACACAGACTCCTACTTCACCCCAACCACACAGACTCCTACTTCACCCTCACCACACAGACTCCTACTTCACCCCTCACCACACAGACTCCTACTTCACCCCTCACCACACAGACTCCTACTTCACCCCTCACCACACAGACTCCTACTTCACCCCCACCACACAGACTCCTACTTCACCTCTCACCACACAGACTCCTACTTCACCCCTCACCACACAGACTCCTACTTCACCCCCACCACACAGACTCCTACTTCACCCCTCACCACACAGACTCCTACTTCACCCCTCACCACACAGACTCCTACTTCACCTCTCACCACACAGACTCCTACTTCACCCCTCACCACACAGACTCCTACTTCACCCCTCACCACACACACAGACTCCTACATCACACACCACACAGACTCCTACTTCACCCCCCACCACACAGACTCCTACTTCACACACCACACAGACTCCTACTTCACCCCCACCACACAGACTCCTACTTCACCCACCACACAGACTCCTACTTCACCCCTCACCACACAGACTCCTACTTCACCCACCACACAGACTCCTACTTCACCTCCCATCACACAGACTCCTACTTCACACACCACACAGACTCCTACTTCACCCCTCACCACACAGACTCCTACTTCACCCCTCACCACACAGACTCCTACTTCACCCCCACCACACAGACTCCTACTTCACCCCTCACCACACAGACTCCTACTTCACCCCCACCACACAGACTCCTACTTCACCCCCAACACACAGACTCCTACTTCACCCCTTACCACACAGACTCTTTACTCTTTACTTCGAATATTGCCTGTAAAACTCATTGTGAAACTCAGCAAGTATTTACCTTCCTTTCTTTTCTCTCACATTTAGCTCAATTGCAACAACTCATTCTGTAACTTTAAGAGTAATGCTCCCCTTTATCTCCCAGCTGTTCCACATGAATGCTGATCACAAAGCTGGCAGGTATCCATGGCTTACCAAAGCCTCAGCTGTTCAGGGAAACCATCCTCGGCCTGGTTCCAATTCTCATGTATGTGGTCTCCTTTAACATTCCTGGAGGCCAAATGTTTAAGTTTAATCCCATAAGACACTCAGCTGTCCAGGAAAAGAAAGAGAACTTTCCTCTGGCAAATTCAATGTTAACTTTTTTTAGTTTTTTTAAACTAGCAGTATGATGACACCAACCCATTGACCAGTTGCCTTTGTCATTCTCTGGCTTGCTTTATCCTAACACTTTTTCTGTGGTGTTTTATTACTAATATATGAGCTAAAATATGCTTTGTGCTAATGTTGTAGAGTTTGTGGCAATCCTGCCAGATGCTGTACTCAATGCTTCAGTCTGGGAGTAACTACCCTCTAATTTTAACACAGAGAGTAAAATTTATTTTTAGGGGATAAAATGCAACATTATCTTGAAGTCATGAGTAATCTTGTGTACTGTACAATCTTTAATGGCAATGGGGTATGCATTAAAAAAGAGTCTTCCATTTCAACTGCAATGTTACTTTGAACTACTGTACAACCACACGTTCTTTATAGGCGCAGTACAATTTTTTGTAGGTATCACATTGATTCTGCAAACAGTGGCAGCATTTGTCCTGTGGTGTCCCCATGCAATGCTCAAATTCGGGACCCCTATTCCCTTTTCATCCGATTACTACAGCATACCGTTACTTTCTAACAAGGCAACAGCAACTATTTGCATTGCAATTTACTACAGCAATCACAATCCACCCCCCCCCCCCCCCCCCCCCCCCACCCCCAAAAACAAAACAAAACAAAACACGCCCACAAAGGGACTTAGTTGGAACCTTACATTTTTACAGGGCAAAGTTGTTCTGAAACAATCCAGATTTCAGTAATAATCCAGATTTCTTGGCAAATCTGATGCTCAGTGTTCTGCGACATTGTAGAAAGTAAATAGTTTTTGATTAATTTCATGCTCAGGTATGAAAAGCTTCTCTCCTCTTGTAACATCACACGCAGCACTTGATACTCTCGGAACTTAAATTCATCAGTAGCCAACTACGCCACTGAGTGACTACATTTTAGGGCACTAGGACCCTAACAACACTAAAAGCAACCGTAAAGCAACACAGGTTTGTAAATATGACCAGTTGGAACTCAAACAGACAGCCCATGACAGGAGAGGCAGACAACAAAATGTTTATTTGTTCTTGCCAGTCTCCTCCCTTCACATGGCAGGCACCCCCCCTGGAGACAGAAAAATCAACAGCACTGAGTGACCCACACACGCACACACGCACATGCAGAGTATTAGGCACTGTACATAACACCCCAACAGCAATTCAGTATGCTTGTGTATAGTTAACTATACCAATACTACATCATGTATTTAAGAACACACTCTGCAGCCACAGTTAAAAAAATGTAAATACAGCACCTGAATATCACTCACTCTATGGTGGGCGTTTATATAAATATAAAGTGCAAGACAATAAAACACACCACCAAGATAGATATTTTCTTTAGAAGGAATAACTGTACACAGCCTAATACACATGCAATTACAAAGGCAAAGCCTTTACACCCTAATAACAAGCATTACATGGTGCAGAACAAATCACAAGTTGCAGACAAATACCAATGACTGGGATTATACTTTTTTGAAATGCTGGGGGTAAACACCACACAGCCTGTTTTTTTCAGCTGGTGGGTTAAAATAAAAATGCAGGTATTACTCCCAGCAGAGAGATAATAAAGGTATACTAGGGTCCTTAAACACCAAGCAGGTCAAAAACCCTATTAGGCAATGTACTAATAATTAAAAAGAGGGCCAACTACTTCCCTTTAAAACTGAACTCTTTCATTCTGAGTCTTAGAATGGAGTCCTGTGTAACACCCAGACAACTTCCAATAATGCCAGTTTTACCTCCCCAATAGAGGTGAACTAAAACTAAAATCTAAAATCTAAAATCATAAAAATAAGATTTGAGCCAGGATAGGACAAGGCCAGATAGTACTACTGTGATTTCAAGACGATTCAGTAGGATGGAATGGTCTATGATAGCAAAGGCAGCACTTAGTCTAGAATAATTAAAATTGATGGAAAGCCTGAGTCAGAGCTTATCAGCAGATCATTCATAACTCTGACAAGGGCCGTCTCGGTGCAGCATAAAAACCAGACTGGAACTTTTCAAATATAACGTTGAGTTAGAAATTCTTGTACTTGAATTGCACATTGAACTGTTCTCTAGAACCTTATCTAAGAATGGTAGGTTGGAGATTGGCCTATAGTTATTGAGGACTTTAGGATCCAAATTGTGTTTCTTAAGCATAGACTTTACCACTTTACTGTGTGCTGAGGGAACTATACCGGAGGAAAGTGAACCATTTATATATTTTTTAAATGTGGGTATTAATAACACCAAGAACATATTTTAATAGTTTTGGAGGAATAGGATCAAGAGAGCATGTAATAGCTCTCATATGTTGAACTGGCTCAGTCAGTCTTAATAGGTGTAGTTGGTAAAATTGTGCTGGAGTCCTCCTTATCAAAAAGAGTGTGTGGAATCTCATTTGTGATGTCTAGTGTTTTATTTTTAAAGAAATGTAAGAAGTCATTGCAGTTGTGAGAGGAGCCAATGTCAACGATAGGACTATTAGGGGAAGGATTAATTACCTAGGGTAGCAAAACAAATCTAGCATTATTATTTGTTTCAATTAAATTAGAATAATATGATGATCTAGCCAACGCCAGAACATGCAATTGAAATTCCCGCCATCTCCGTTCTAGTTTACGACCCTCATATTTCACCACAAGTTGTATCATTGAACCATGGTGAGCTTTTTTTAAAAGACACTCTCCGAGTTTTGATTGGCGCTACAGTATCTAAGATACCAGTCAAGGTGGTGTTGTAGGTATTAACCAGCTCATCCATTGATGAGGACTAATAAGCTCAATACATCAGAGAGTTTAACAGCAGCTGAATAATTAATTACCCAGGATTTAAATGTACGGTCCACAGTCTATAGATCCAGACAGATTCATCTAAAAAAGAATGGCAAGATTATCAGAAATAGTAAGATCTAGGGTTATAATGTTCTTAACAGATAAACCATGAGAAATTACCAGATCTAAAGTATGGTCACAATTATGTGTAGACCTTTGACATGCAGGATATAATTTAAGGAATCCAGTTGCCTAAAAAATTCAAAGGAGTTAGAATCAGAATCGAGGTCAACATGGAAATTATAATCACCCAATAAAAGAATCCTATCATACTTAACTGACACTATAGATAGCTGATACCCAAATTCAGTCAGCAATAGCAGGTTTGATTTAGGTGGTCGATAAATAATTACAATAAATAATTACAATAAGGTAATGGACTGTTTAATGTCAAGGTTAAAACTTATTAAAACATGAATGATCTTCAACCTGTGTAGCTTTGAATTTTTGTTATTCTTATGTGATTGGCTGCAAAGACAACAGGGCTAGCCAGTTGTAGAGTGTGCCACGAATCCTCAACAACCCACCTCCACTGGGTAAACCCGAACTCTCCATCCTTGCTGTTCCGGTTCAGTGGCTAGTTGAGCATACCTCAGTTTCTTCTTCTCATAGGCCTTATTTATAGCATCCTCCCATGGCACTGCTAACTCTACCAGATGAACAAGGTGTGCTGATCCAGACCATAAGACAATATCTGGTTGAGGAGGAGCTGAACTAAGACCAAGACCCCCTCTTCCATGCTAAACTTGCCCCATGATATCACCAATTTGCAGGGCTTTCTTTGCTACCTACTTTCTTCCAGTTTTCAATGCAGGTGCTGCCTCTCTTTCGCATTTGTTGCGTGACTCTACTAATGTCACTCGAGAAATGGTGCATCCTGCCATTAGTCCAGCTTATAGGCATTGCCATGTAGTGCTGAATTCTGAAGCTGAAAAACTAAATTACAAATCTACAAGTAGGAGATTGTTATTTGGAATATTCTTTTCCCAAGAAAAGAAAGTCAGGAGCCCAACATATAGTTGTAAACCTTTAAGCAACTACTGCTGTGTTGTTTTCATAACATGTTAACCTTTAGTTTTCAAGATAGAACTTCATAATGGTATAATAAAACTTAGATTTTTTTTTATTTTTTGCATTTATTTAAAACATTTCTCTTTTAAAAATGGGTTGGGAATTTAATGCAGACATTTTACTAATGCTATAACAAGGGCCTAGTTTCAGCTTCTGCAAAAATGTATTTCTATAATACTGTAGCGAACTTGTTTTTTTAAATTCTGTTTAAATACGTAGCACTAGGTGCTAATTATTAGAATGAACAGAGGTGTATAAATGAATGGGGGTGAGAGCCGATGGGAGATGCTGAGAGATCAAAGCAGGGGTTGCAGAGCATGAACAGAGCGAGTCCAGGGGATCAGAGTGAGCAGAGGAGATCAGCTTGCTGTTGAATCTGAGGCTGTTGCAGAGATCCAAGACTTGAGTTACCTGTTTCGGAGCTGCTAGGGAAAGCTGATCATAGAGTTGTGCGTTTGGACAGTGTGCAGACACAAGGATTATTCTGGACCCTGGGCGGTGTGAGACACTGAGTGCCTGAGACTTCTTCCACAGAGCAACTCTCCAATACGACTGTTAAAGATAAGCCTCCCCCTTCTCATTTGTAGACCTCTCCCCCTCTCTTTTGAAGTATAGTTTGCAGGTAAATTGGTCGCAATCTGTCCGTATTTTGTTGTCTCTTTGTAATTCTACTTGATTGCTGCTATTTTCTCTTAAGGTACATTAATCTTTACTATTTTACTAAAATCCATATTTAGATTACAGAGTGTATTGGTATTTGGGTACATTGGATCTAATGGTTTGTTTGGTTTGTGTTTGTTGTTAATTTTATACTTATTTATATATTCTGTTTTGAAACACAGTTTGAATACACTTGAATCTATTTTTATTTCTTTGGTTTTTATGGTCACTTTATTTAATATGAGTTTAAAGATCCCCTTGTATTATACATTTCCAGTTAGACTTGGAATAGTTATACATTGATTTGTATGCCTATATTTTAGCTTTTGTATAATAAAACCTTGACTGGTAAACTTTAACCTTCTGTCTCTTTGCCTTGTTTTACCTGACCGTGTTTAAGGCCTCTTATTGTACCGGACCTTCCTAGTTAACTAAAGGTGATGGCAGCAACACATGCTACCGCTGTTTCAATCCCGTTGGCTCCCACCTTGGGGTTATTGACATCGAAGAATAAGGGGGAGGGGGGGTGTGTGTGTGTGTGTGTGTGTGTGTGTGTGTGTGTGTGTGTGTGTGTGTGTGGGGGGGGGGGGTATGTTACAATACTGTATTTTTGTGTTTTTATCTAAAACATTTTTTTTATATCAATCACTTTTATGATATAAAGGATATGTGAACCTCAAGAGTAGCTACAATGATATGAGCCAGTGATAGAATCACTAGAATGTAAGGCTATGCAAAGTTTCAAGCAGTAGACTTAATAACCCAGCAATTGTTGGTTATGCTCTGTTTTTTTATGGCTTTTTCATTCATAATGGTTTCTCAATTCAATTGTTCTGATGTTTAGCACAGAAGTTCTTAGTATGTCAATGCAATTATGTAAATAATTAAGCAACATTCAGACCCTGGATCTGACTGATTGTTACAACTACAGTAGTTTTAGTGTCATAATATGTACTGAATCTACTGCTAAATATTTCAGTGTTGATTAGGTTACTACTGTAACCTTCCTGGCTTAATCTCAAAGTTATTTCTTTTTTACTAAAAAATACGTTAACTAAGTACTGGTCACTTTTGACCAATAATAGGTGACTGTGACAGGCTGGCTAGTGGTTAAGTCAGGCCCGAAAATACAGGACACAGACAGGACTGGCGAGTGAGTGCACTGTTGTGCCTGTTTGTTATAAATAAAAGGATTAAACAAAACAAACACTAATACACAAAACAAATGGCACGTTGGCCAAAACAAATAGACATACACTAAATAAACACGGTGAGACAAACCCAAAAACAAGAAACTGATAATGTATAACCCAACAGAAGTGTATTAAAAAACAAGCTACATTATAAGAAAATATGGGGAAATGAGTATAACTAAATGGAATAACCCTTTTTAGTCCTGTCCCGATATTATAATGTATTAGGCCAAAATGTTTTAAGTATGTCTTCATTGATGCATTAGCCTATGACATTAAATTGCCAGTATGCCATTGGCTCCCCAGAGAAGCCTATGCTCCACTTCCCTTTGAAAATAAAAATCCCTCTCAGCCCTTTTTTTATTTTCTTTATTTCGACAATAGCAGAATATTGAGAGGAACTTTTATTTACACAAAAGCTTGGGCAAAAAGGATATTCAGATGAGAAAATAATGGTGTTCTCTGAAGTCAGTTGAAAGGCTGGGTAATGACATTTCTTCAAGATTAATGACTGTTCTACCAAAGAATAGCTTCCTGAGAGATGTCAGTCAAGTTTATCCTCTTGACCCTTGATTGGGTTGATCTGTGCAGGACAAGGGAAGTGAGGGATACCCTGCTGTGCTTTCCAAACCAGTTCCTGACCCCTCCAGATTAATAGATAGAGGCACTGTTGTCTTGTTAGTACCCATCCCAATCAGGAAAGAAATGATGCATTGCAGACAGATTTGCCACCATACTGAGGTGCAGCTCAGGGGACTCTGTAGGTATAAAAGCTAAGGGTCTACAGTGGCACCAAAACATATTCATAAAGCACATGGAAACAGCTGTCAAATTAAAATTGAAACCACTGAATGGTACAAGCCAAAATAGAGAAACAAGGGACTTGTATTGCAGTATAGCAGTGCTAATTAATCTTCTGGTGTGAACTGTCTCCAAAAGTCCCAAAAAAAAAAAAAAAAAAACTGAATAAAGAAGAAAATAACTATACCTGATTGATGGTGGAAGCAGTGGGTTCTTAACTTACTTCTCACCCCTTTGAAAATGTGTGTCTTGCTCAACTGTAACAACAACAACAAAAAAACAACACCAAACGGTTGAATTATTGCACACTAGAGTGCACTAAACTGCTACACTGATTATTACATTTTTAAAAAGGGAGGAAACAAAGAAATACTGTATATTTGAATATGGGATATACAGGGGTAGGTTGTCTCTCATAGTATGAAAGATATCATCTTTGTGCAGTTTGATTGCTGGGCTGAAACAATGTCTCTAATTATACTGCATTAAGAGATACCCTATACAGCATATACACAAGATAAAAATGAAGATAGTATTCAGGAACTACTGCTAAACATATAGACAATTAAATAGAAACTAAATGTTACTTGATGGTAAGAGCTGACAATTCCGAAAAAGACAGGAAATTGTCAAGTAAGGCCAACACTGCTCCCTTACCTGACCCATGATCCTTTGAAGGCTTTCCAGCACACACTCTCAACTGGTACAGTAGGTGGGTTCACGTCAGACAACATGTGTAATCACCACTGGGCAGGTGAGGTGAGGTCTAAAACCAGAACAACCATGTTTTTTTTTATGCTGTCATAGAATTATATGTGAATTGGAAAAGCTAATTAGAATAGTTGTAATATTAACACATGTCAGCTTTTTTCTTTCTTTTTTGGGGATTTTTGTTTTGTTTATAAAGGACACAGAAAAACATGTTTGATATTCTGGAAAATAAATTTGATGTATGTGTACGTCTAGTAATGTATAGTAATGTACAGAACCCCTAAAGGGACATGGTGTTACAATTAAAAGGGTACTATATAGACAGTAGCCTCCCTTTTTAATTTACACCATGTCCCTTTAGGGGTTCCGTACTAAGGAGATCATTGAAAGGAGACAAATAATCTGTTACAACCACTCAACTCATTAACTTTATAGATCTTTCTTATCCATTTATGAGAGTGACTCTTCTAAACTTCTAAATTATATGTATTTGGCTGTTTCAGAGAACTTTTGAATCCTCAGCAATTCATTTTTTATATAAACTATTTTATTTATTTATTTTTGTATGTATGGCATGGAACACAAGTGTAAAGCTCTTTGAGATGTGAATTCAAAGCCTTGTCACAAAATGGATTTACTTCAGTCAACGTGAAAATAAAGCCTGGCAAACAAATAGATCAATGTTCAAGCAAAAAGGAGATCCGGTTAGGGTTTGTGACACTCTTGTTGTGCTAATTACTGAGAAGATGATATTTAAAAGCCTTGGTTATTACACCTGTAATTTGATCCTTTCAGTAAGAATTCTTACAAAATCATCTTCCGTGGCAATGCAATGGCTCTGTACTGGAAGCGGCAAAGCACAAAAGCATTATGCACTGGTAATGTAATTCAGTACAATTGGACCTTATTTGTACCAGTGTTCTATTTCTGGACCACTGTTTGTAATGCCTTAATTTCACAAGTTTCCCAGTAGATTTTCAAATTAACTATAATGTGATTTTCAGTTATGCTGTTATTGGTCTTTTTACCTGTGCTAACTTTGGTTACAGCAGAAATTTAGGTAATCCATATATCAGACTAAGAAGATTAACCAAAGATTTAAATTAACACCTAAAACATAATTAATTAACAATACATAACTTACTGAGATTACACTGTGTAACACAATTTTTGTTCCTGGGTAGTAAGTGTTAGTGTAAGTGTAAGTTCTTAATTGCTTATGCCTCAAAAGTATAGAAAATGGCAGGACAGTGATATTTTGAAATGTACCTATTTCCAATGAGAAAACGGTCTTTTCGTTCACATAAAGTCAGAAAAAAAACAACATATGAATCCAAATTAACATGTATTTATACTAAAGTAATACAAAAATGACTACAAAAGATTTAGAAGTGAGTAGTTTTTCGGGATTTACGATTATACTGTAAATCACTTTCACGAATCAGCCCCCAAATGTAGTCTTCCATCATGTTCTCGTTATACTGTCCTTGGTAGCGCCATTCAAAGTCCAGTATATCCTGGTGGAAGCGCTCACCTTGCTCCTCTGAGTACGCTCCCATGTTCTCCTTGATTTTATCAAGATGAGCATCAAGGATATGGACTTTGAGGGACATCCTACAGCCCATTGTGCCGTAGTTCTTCGCCAGAGTGTCTCAACCAGCTCGGCCTTGTGATTGCCCAGGAAGCCCCGAACCACTGTGACAAAGCTGTTCCAAGCTGCTTTCTCCTTACTAGTGAACTTCTTGGGGAATTCATTGCACTCCAGGATCTTCTTTATCTTTGGTTCGACGAAGACACAGGCTTTGACTTTTGCCTCAGACAGCTTAGGGAAGAAGTCTTGAAGGTACTTGAAGGCTGCCGACTCCTTATCTAGAGCTCTGACAAATTGTTTCATAAGGCCCAATTTGATGTGCAGTGGTGGCATCAGCACCTTCCGGGGGTCCACCAGTAGCTCCCACTTGATGTTGTTCCTCCCCACAGAGAACTCGGTCTGCTGTGGCCAGTCCCACATGTGGTAGTGTGCCTTGGTGTCCCTGCTGTCCTAAAGGCAAAGATAGCAGGGAAACTTGGTAAAACCGCCTTGGAGACCCATCAGGAATGCCACCATTGCAGCCTCTTGATGCCATCTCAGAAAAATGCAGATATGTATCCACTTAGGCAGCTGGAACTAAACTGAACAGGTGGGCTTAAGGCCCCTGTATTTATACTACTATTTATATTACTGGAAAGTTTTAGAAGTTACTCCAAGTTTACTCAGCACTGAATCTATCTGGAATGTACTGGAAAATAGGTATATCAAAATATCACTGTCCTGGTCACAAAAGCAAAGTTTGTGGGGAATAATAGCCATTTTCTATACTTTTGAGACATAAGCAATTAGGAAATAACACTTACTACCCAGGAACCAAAAAAAAATAAAAAAAAATTGTTACACGGTGTAATATATCTGGTACAAATTTTTAGAATCTAAATTTTAGAAGAAACATCTCACATATTGAAGCTACAAGTAGCGGTGAGTTGTTGATAAATGGGTCTGAAGTAAGATTAAAAGTCAACATTAGTATAACACACTATGGGATTGCGATTTTAAAGTTTACACTTTCCACCTCATCCACTGTAAGATGTCAGACAACAATCTATGACGGTACAGAAAGCTTCCACATTCTGCTCACTAATTATTTTCAGGTATTTAATGTAAATTTCAGAACTATTTTTTGTTTGCATGTTGTTTACCAGTTCATTTATGATGCAAAATAAACACTGACTGCTTTTCCCTAAAATAACCTTTTCTCTCCACATAAACAGAGATTTACCACTATATAAGGTCAGCAGTCTCAGCAAGCCTATTGCTTTGTCCTAGTTCTTTGTAGAGTGGTCACGAAATACAAAACAACAGATGGATGCAGTCTGCAGTCTTTAACCTGGATTTTATAGAACTAATCCAGTCATCACTGTTGGAATTCAAATCTCTAAATTGAGGAGGATTCGTAGCTGTCCAGTTTTATACTGTCTTGAGTGTAACCTCAGAGAGCTCTACATTGGAACAATGAGGGAACAGTTAGCCCTTTCAAGCAAATCTATTACAAGCATCTTCTGTTTTATCAGAAATAATAGTGGCCGCTACATTGAAACTGATGTCACTAAGTGATCTCACAGTGGGTAGTGCATCATTAGGATTAACCTTAAGAAACCAGGCCATTCTTAGGATTATAGTCCCTGAGGACGAAAGCTTTTCAAACAGCTTAGCCCTGTAATGCCAAGATACGTCTGACCTGACTGTGAACAGCCTGGTCAGGCCTGAGAAGATTTCTTTATAAATTAGTTTATTATGAATCCATATTTACAGGCTACTAATCTGTCTATTAGTGTATCTGCTTATGTTTAGCGCCAACTGTTTGACTAACAGAGTCCCGTAAATAGCATCCATGTTGGGAAGAAGCCATGTATCTATAGGTGACTAATGCTCTTGGTGTAAAGATTGGTTAAACTTTGTCATCAGGGATTTGGTTAATCTCCTCTATTATAAAATAATCTACTGGGCCCAGTTCACCAGACTTTCAGGACTGTCTGTAGGAATGGTTTTAAGGGCAGTTTTTGGCTGTTAGGTTAAACAGTGCAATGAAAATTTAAAATACTCCAATAAACATTATGAAACAACATAGCGCTGTTTTCTAGTTATTAAGAAAACATTTGTACTAACGTGGTTGTTACATTTTAATTCATGTATTAACTGTATCCCCCAAAGACTACATACATTCATAACATGCAATTAATACTCATATCGTATTTACTATTCCCACAACTTCCCAGGTGTGCTATAAAGTTTGTTATTAACCAGATAAATTGGTTTACTGTGAAACACGAAAGGCCTTGCAATACACAATTCAAAGATTATTACAGATGTGAATATACAGCATTAGAACAAAATAAAACACAGCATTATAATTCATATGTGTTCTAAGGCCTGAATAGTGAGCTGTTGCATTTGGGTTCGCCCAGAAAAAATATACAATATACACAAACCAACACTTCCAAGTGTCAGTATACCCCAACCGACCAAAACTTCCAAGTGTCAGTATACCCCAACTGACCAACACTTCCACGTGTCAGTATACCCCAACCGACCAACACTTCCAAGTGTCAGGGATCATTATAAGAGGAAGGTTTCTGTAGTGTGACTCAATTGACGCGCGCAGTAACTGAAAGGAAACAGTGTTGTATATTTTTTAAAGATCTTGAATGAAAATAAATCAATATCATTAAATGGGGATAGTGTGCTGCTGCATAAGAAGTTGCATGATCTAAATGCAGAGCCTGATTTACACCAGGTCTATCAGGCAGAATCTGATGTTTGTTTCTATTGAGTTGACTTTCATACAAGGGACTTAGAAATAGGATTGACCTTGTAATAGGATTCATTTGATATTAGTAAATACAGTCTGATCCTATGTAATGTATTTTACAAGTTTTAGAAGTACTGCTTTTCAATTTTTTCCATTCTAAAATACTACTTGTACAAATAGCTCTACAGTAGTGCTGGGTTTAAAATGAATGAAATTGGTTGGTGAATAAGTAATCAATATTGTATCCAAATCTTAAAATTCTCATAGGTTTTTGATATGCTAAGGTAAAAATCATTGGAATGTATAAAATAAACTTGTGTTTTCTAACTTTCCTGCTGTATTTCAAATAGAATAAAGCAACACAAACAGTGTTTCTGAAAATAAAGAGTAAGACAAGTTCACTTGTGGATTCATGCATACATTTAACCATTTTCTCTTAATTGACAGTAAATTATTTAATAGTAATAAAAAACAAAATGCTGGCTCACTAAACCTACTTACTTTCATCCCTAAAATAAATAATATACACTAAACATGCAATCGGTTTAGTCCAGATGGAAGTTGGGGGTACCGCACTTCCACTGTGCAAGATTGTGTGGTTAGTTTGTTTCTGCTTCATTGTACCCACTGATGGCGTATCCTGTGAAGACATTCTATTCTTTGTCAGTTTGTTCTGAGACTTCTCACGCAATTCTAACTGACGGAAGACAACTTGTGACTTTAGTTATATTTCAGGGAAACCACAAGCCTTAAATCCTATGTGCCCAGCATCAGAATAGAATTTCATAATGATTTATGACAAGTAACACTTGATGCGACAAGCAAACTAACAAAGCTGGATCAGGTTCTCAAAACGGTATATTTCACATGGTACATAAAGCATGGGTGATTATGAAGTGAACGGGTCACAAAGCTCTGCTTTGTGGAAAGAGATATTCACTGTTTTGGAATTCATATAGTGGAAAGAAAAATGCTGAATTTTCAGTTAACAGTGCATCCAGTGTCATTAATTGATGAGTGCCTCTCTTTGAAAATCCAACTCTGTCAGCAGTAACGGCTCGTCAGGGGCGGCACTGCCTACTTGACATTTTTTTTAATAAATATGCTTTTTTATGTATTTATTTATATGTAATATGCAATAGTAAATGTATAGCTTTTACACAGAGGTAGCAATCAGATCCAAATTGTCCACACAGTCACCGTTGTAGGTTTGGAGAAGACAGGCGCGCTCTTGTCTCCGCTGTAGCTGTGATTAGCATGACTGTTAGCCAATCATATTCTTCCATTTCTTCAGAAGGCTTGCATGGAAGGCTGAGTAAAGGCTGCTGTTGTATATTCAGATGTCTCAATATGAGTTCAACAAATAAATTACATATCTGGCAGTGTATTGTGCAGTAAACTGATTGCTACACGAAGAAGTAGAACAGACAATTGTTTGGAAGAAAAATAATCTCCTTTATTTCTCTGCAGATACACACATTAACAGTAAATTCCAGTTGTTCTCTGTATAGGTTTATACATAGGTTTACTCTTGGTGCAGAATTTCACCCTTTTTACCATATTAATGCTATGAATGCTCTTATTCAGTATACTACAGCTGCTACCCCCCAGACCAAGCAGAACTGTGCAGCGATGTGTCAAAATGAATAGAAACTATACTTTTGATAAGTATATTTCACACTGATGCAGGAACGGCACCAGAGTGGCACGAAATAAATAGGCTTGAATCCTATTTTTTGCGGTTTAACGTAAGTCATCTAGGGCATTAAGCAATCAGAGAACAGCTTCGAAGCATGTGGTCCAGCAGGGAGAAGCAGTATCCAAAATGATGGAGAAAATAATAATACTTGTTGTTGAAAATATACCCAGAGCTTTATGACAAAGGGCATAACAATAATAAGATACATTTCTAATCTAATGAACTGGATAAGCCTGGTGTGTATGATTTATTGTCATATATGTTGAAATACTGTCAGAGAAAATGCTGACGAACAAGTCTTGATCATAGTTTTGTTAATAGCAATTCTGAACAGTTGGTATGGTAGAAGGACAATGCCTATAGATTG